>NC_135788.1:116308767-116473767 GCF_051106095.1 Pogona vitticeps | reverse complement strand
TTAGTAATGCCATCTGGGAATGAAAAAAAAGGCATTTATCCGTCTCCAGCTTCTGAAATAGAATGTCAGTATCCGAGCGTCTGAAGAAAAAACACAGTGCAAATAGCGAAGCAAGGCATAAGAGGAGAAAATGATTGGACATAAACAAAAAAAAGTGAGATAAAATTCTTATTTCGCCATATCCTATGGAACAATGTCAACTTCCAACACACAAGTAGTCGTGGCCGAGTGGTTAAGGCGATGGACTAGAAATCCATTGGGGTCTCCCCGCGCAGGTTCGAATCCTGCCGACTACGGAACGGTGGTATCAATTATCAATTTTTGTCTATAAGTCATGTTTCTCAATTACCCCCTCTCCAAAAGAGAGAATTACACCCAAGTTCTGCACCTGAATTCTCTTTAATGCAATACTTTTTAAGTGATGCTATGTTTTCATGATTGTTTGTTGTTCTCTAGCCCTTCACCTGCAACATGAAATTTCCTCTACATGTGTCTATCTTCACCGATAGACACAAAGGCACGAGGAATAGCATTCACGGCATTTCCTCAGATAGCAGAAGGATCTTTCTTGTGTTGCATGATATATATATTTCAGGATGGAGAAAAGTGAAAACAAATCAATGGGATGGCAGAGGAAACATACCTTTCTCACCTTTTTCACGTACTGTTTTGAAGGTTTGTCCAGGTACTTCCTCGTTAGTATAGTGGTAAGTATCCCCGCCTGTCACGCGGGAGACCGGGGTTCGATTCCCCGACGGGGAGGAGACAAACTTTTGTTAAGGTCAGAGTTTATTTCTTAACCATCTTTTCTTGTAGATGGCAATCCACTTGATCAAACAGTGATTTTTATTCAGCTGCCCAATCCATGCGTACTACAGAATACAAAATAGTGACTATATTATATAAACAGACCCAGAGTCATAAATATGACCTTTGTGGAAACAAAGGTAACCCTGAAGGTGGGAAGGGATGCAGCCTGGGCGTTAATACAAAAATGCAATAAAATTGTTAATCTGTAACAAAAGCTGGTGACCCTTAGTAAAAGCCATGAATGGGGATTTTACAATAGTCGTTGCATAGCTGTGCCAGTTAAAGATTTATAGGGAGGCAAAATTCATCAGCATGGTCAAAAACGGGAATCTAGACCCAAAAATTAAAAAAAGCACAAATTGATTATGAATCTAGAAGGCTACTGTCTTAAGTGGGACTTTGGAACATATGGCCTGTATTCCTTCCTTCCTTCCTTCCTTCCTTCCTTCCTTCCTTCCTTCCTTCCTTCCTTCCTTCCTTCCTTCCTTCCTTCCTTCCTTCCTTCCTTCCTTCCTTCCTTCCTTCCATTGTGCACATGCCTGTTTATACAGCAGCTTTAGGACTGCACCCTCAGTGGTGTATAAAAGAGGACAATTTCTCAGATACATAAATGTATCATTTGGGGTTTCGTAACTCCATTTCCTTATCTATGAATGATTGTTCATATTAGCAATTTGTTGAAGTAGGCGCACATGAGCTTTTGGGCTGTTTTCAGTTCTGTTTGAGCTTTGACAGAGTCCCAGAAATAAGTAGCAGGCCATTGTTTCCCTATTTCAGAATACCTATAAACCATCAGCCAGGTGAATTTGGGTCATTCATAACAGCACATACAAGAATTGGAGTCACAGCCTTGAAGAAGATGTTTTATCATCCAAAACTTGCTGTTTTTGTTTTGTTTTGTTTTATATTCTCAATGGTTGAATAAAAATATCACCTTCTCCTGCATTTATACTACTTCAGAGTTGTTATGGAAGAGCTTTAGAGAGCAAAAGTAACCAAAGCTCTTGCAATATCTTAAAAACTAACACAAATCTATTTAAATAGGCTATGATCCACCACAATTTAGGTCAAATATAAGATCGTCTTGCAGAAGAAGCTCAATTTTTGCTTTACAGACTACAGCAAAGTCTTTGACTGAGTGGATCGTGAGATGTTATGGATTATTTTAAAAGAAATGGTTGTGTTTCAACAACACTTCATCGTCCTGATGCATAACCTGGATTGTGGACAAGACACTACTTTTAGGAGAGAATATGGGGAAAAAATAGATTAGCTTCCCATAGACAGAAGTGCCAGACAAGAGTGAATTTTATCTCTCTGTCTGTTCCATCTGTCTGCAGAAAATAATCCTATAGAAAGCCACAGATAAAGGAGGCGTGAACAACAGTAGAAGAAGCATGAAGATATGCAGATAACACCATATCACTGGCAGAAAAGATCCGTGACTTGAAATGACTCCTGACGAAGGTCAAAGAAGACAAAAGCAGGATGTCAGCCGAATATTCTTTCTTTATTTGTATCAATCTGTTGCACAAGGTAAAATTATGGATGTATATAAAATGTAGACAAAGTTCAAACAAATTAAAAATGTTAAAATGAACAGGCTGCTTTTGACCAAAAGCAGGCTATTTCAGTCCTTCACTAGATCTTCCTTAGTACATGTGGTAGGACATAAACGTCATGGACATAAATGGGGACATAGAAGGAGCCTCACTGAAGAGTGGAAAGCATTGTGAACACACTTGGTCATCCCCAGGGCAATGGAGTGTTGTTGGCTACTCCTTCCTATCCAGAAACATTGCACTGTAAACTTGCTGATGAGTTGAACATTAAGTAAGGCAAAAATCATGACTACAACACAACTACATCACTTTAATGCTGACAGTACACAAAAGATCTTGAAGTGTAGGATATGTCACTCGGGAACAAAGCCAAAGTCATGCACACAACTGTATCCCTGATTTTTGTGTCCTGTTGTGAAAACAGGACAGTGAGGAAAAGTTCCAGGGGAAAAAAAGACAATAATGAGATTTTAAAAAAGCTGAGGGCAGTAGAAAAAGAGGAAGGTCAAATATGAGATAGATTGTCTCCATAAAGGAAGCAACAGCTTGGAGTTTGGAGGCATTGAAGAGGGCTTTGGAAGTCACTTTTTGAGAGTGTCACCATTGGTGGGAGTGATTTGAAAGCATACAAGAACAGCAGTCTTCATGGTGTCCCAATACTTATTGCTATGGAGCAATGAGTACACACTGATTTGAGTAGCTTCTTACCACATCTCAGAAGATGAGATGTTTCAAAATAGTGATTTTTCGGGTGGCATGCCAGGAAGAGGACAGGTGGTCTTACAATGAAGAGACAAAAAGGGCTGGTTAAGATCCTTAGCGTAAAAGCTTAAACTTTTTCCAAAGAGCAACTTTAGCTCCACATGGGTCCAGAAAAAAAAAACTTCGGATGATTTCAGGTAACAAGCATTCAGGGGTAAGGAGGGTGCAAGTTCGCGGTATCTGACGAAAAGTTAAATGTTGCGGAGTGCAGCTTCCAGAATCCTATGGAACTCTAGGAGAAATATTGCAAAATTGTGTATTTTGAAAGCTCCAGGAGCCAAGAATGTAAAAGTTGTGTTTTTTTTTTTTCCTCTCCGTCATGCTGAGCACAGCAATTAGAACCACACCTAAGGGTGGGAGCAGAAGACAGGAATTTTGTGATCTCAGGTCTTTGGGCGAGGAAAAATAGGTTCAGCCTTAACAAAGAGACCAATAGCTCCATCTTTCCTGCCTATGGCGATTCAGGGTGCGAAATGCTGAATGCCCTGAATGATAATCTCCCCCCACAGGCGCACACCTTGGGAGGTGCTTATTTAACACCCGGTAATCTAATCAACCGCCTCCATGTCTTCAAAAGTAATCTACTTTTGTTGCTCTGCGAAGACAAATCGCTTCAGATTTAGAAATGACTTCAGTTTTTCCTCACATTATCGTCTTTGGTTTTTAAGAGGCCGGTGGTGATTGTATTAAACAAAACGTTTTAATGAATCCAATAGGAGGAGAGTGGATTCAATGCAAGTTTTAAGAGGACGTGATTTTACAAGCTTTCTTCTCTCTCCATGGATGAAGGAAAGAAGGAGGGCCTGTTAAAACGATGCATGCTGTCCTTACTTTTATTTTTTATTTTTTTTTCCCTTTTACCCTTTTGACAAGATTGAGAGGCACTGAAAACATTGGTCAAGACGATTTACAGCCTCATGTTTTCGGGTTAATTATTCTAAAACTCGCTTATTTCCCTTGTCTTTTTCTAAAAAAGTTGGTGCAAAGGAGCACAACATGAGAGAAGATGTGGGAATCTGTGAGTCAAAAGTTTGGAAATAATTTATTATTGGTCGATTTCTATTTCAATGGAGTATTGAAACTGTTTAACCGGAAGCCCGGGTAGCTCAGTCGGTAGAGCATCAGACTTTTAATCTGAGGGTCCAGGGTTCAAGTCCCTGCTCGGGCGGTTGACCTTTTTAGTTACAGTAATTCATTTCCCTACAAAGGGCAATTACAGTATTTAAAAAGTAACAGCTTAGCACAAACGCTTACAATAAGAAAAGGAGTTTCACGTTCAGGTTCATGGCCGGCATGAATAAAATACAAAATCCGGCCACTCGATTTTTCGATTTCGAAAATTTAGCACAATACAGACATGACGCAACCGATGGGACTTTATCGGATCAGAGGAAACTTTCTGTGAAGCTGACTACAGATTTATTTCAACAGATTGTTGAAATAAACTGAAAATCCCTCCTATGGCTTGCAGGTAAATGCACGGGCTAAATGCATATAGAACTTGTCTTTGTGCTTTTCATTTCAAGATATGTACTGTATATCGTGTAAATAAAGAAGTATTTATATAGAGTAGCGAAAAACATTGTCGACGAAGGTGGGATTCGAACCCACGCGTGCAGAGCACAATGGATTAGCAGTCCATCGCCTTAACCACTCGGCCACCTCGTCAGTACGCTGCCATATGTGAACTGCAATTCTCTAAAAGAGAAGAATTTTACAAAAGTTTTGCTTCCCTACCATTTCTGCTTTGTTACAAATTAGCAATTCTCTTTGCAATGTTATTTGTTGTTACATTCGCTTATAAATACACATCTGAAATAAAATCTCCCTCGTCAGTTTTTGAACTGAAAAGGATGTAAGCAACAGATTAATAAACCAATGTTCCTGATTTTTTTAATGAGTGTATTAATTAGTTGTAAGCAGCCTAATATACTTCACAGGTTCATTTTGTAAATTTCCTTCAAAATGGATAGGTTTGCTCTCCTTGCAGTCCAGGGGATTCTCAAGAGTCTCCTCCAGCATCACAATTCAAAGCCATCAATTCTTTGGCGATCAGCTTTCTTTATGGTCCAGCTCTCACTTCCATACATTGCTACTGGAAAAAACCATAGCTTTGACTATGCGGACCTTTGCCGGCAAGGTGATGTCTGTTTTTTATGATGCTGTCTAGGTTTGTCATTGCTTTCCTCCCCAGGAGGCGCCTTTTATTTTCATGGCTGCTGTCCCCATCAGCAGTGATCATGGAGCCCAAGAAGGTAAAATCTGTCACTACCTCCATATCTTCCCCTTCTATTTGCCAGGTGATGGGACCAGTGGCCATGATCTTGGCTTTTTTGGATGTTGAGCTTCAGATTATTTTTTGGGCTCTGCTCTTTCACCCTCATTACGAGGTTCTTTAATTCCTCCTCACTTTCTGCCATCAGAGTGGTATTATCTGCATATCTGAGGTTGTTGATATTTCTCCTGGCAATCTTAATTCCATTTTGAGATAAATAGGCGACTGCTAATCTCAGCTCCGTGGTGGAAGGAAGCAACACCTTTGTGAAAAGTAATATTATATTAACTGATGAATGACCGATCATAAATCCCAACTATTCAAAAACGATCCGTTACAAACCCAAAGGGTGTAATATAGGAAGGACTTGCTGTAGGTTACTCTGAAAAGATAAAGCTGTACATGTCGGAAGGTGCAGTTTCGGCTTGTACCGGCCTTTTAACAAAGAAATCCTCCGGTATTTCTGGCAAATACATCCATTCCTTACAAGATCCCCCCAGTTAGGGTGGATTAAGGGTCTAGAGATTTATGCTAGTTTTAAAATGTAACGAGTTTATCAGAGTGGTTTTGCTGCCCTTTCATTCCTCCAAGAAACACTGTCATAACCTTCAGCAAACCCTCCCAAAAAGTTACTGCACAACTAGGAGAAAACCAGCTCATTTAAAGAGAATGTGGGTGGCTCTTAAAAGAGCCTTTGGAGTTCGGTCTGGTCGGGTTTTTACTTGCTCTTCGCCTTGTGGCTCTCGGTCTTCTTGGGCAGCAAGACGGCCTGGATGTTGGGCAGGACGCCTCCCTGGGCGATGGTGACTTTCCCCAGCAGCTTGTTGAGCTCCTCGTCGTTGCGGATGGCGAGCTGGAGGTGGCGGGGGATGATGCGGGTCTTCTTGTTGTCCCGGGCGGCGTTGCCGGCCAGCTCGAGGATCTCGGCCGTCAGGTACTCGAGGACGGCGGCCAGGTAGACGGGGGCCCCGGCGCCCACCCGCTCGGCGTAGTTGCCCTTGCGCAGCAGGCGGTGGACGCGACCCACCGGGAATTGCAGGCCGGCCCGGGAGGAGCGGGTCTTGGCCTTCGCCCTGGCTTTGCCGCCTTGCTTCCCGCGTCCAGACATTCTGCTCTGTGGCCTTCGAAGATTCCAAAAGAAAGCCGGAACTCTGGAAATAGTTTGGTGGCTGCAATCGTCTGCGGGGCTTTTTATTTAGTCCTGGAGCTCCAAAATGTGACTTCCTATTGGTCGAGTTGCTCTAGCTTTTTAAACTGCCCAATAGAAAAACTAGTTATCCGTGCTGCCCAATCAGTAAATAGCGGTTTATGCTAGCCAATAGAAGCCACGGGTTTGAGAGTCCCAACTTTGCATAGTTGTGCAAACTTTCCCCGGCCAATGAGAAGCGGGCAGTTCCGGAACGGCGATTAGCGTGGGAGTCCTATAAATACCAGGCGGGGCGAGCCGGCCTCTCACTTCGTGTGTTCTGCAGACGCGGTTGAGCCATGCCTGAGCCAGCCAAGTCCGCTCCTGCGCCCAAGAAGGGCTCCAAGAAGGCGGTGACCAAAACGCAGAAGAAGGGCGACAAGAAGCGCAAGAAGAGCCGCAAGGAGAGCTACTCCATCTACGTCTACAAGGTCCTCAAGCAGGTCCACCCGGACACCGGCATCTCCTCCAAGGCCATGAGCATCATGAACTCCTTCGTCAACGACATCTTCGAGCGCATCGCCGCCGAGGCCTCCCGCCTCGCCCATTACAACAAGCGCTCCACCATCACCTCCCGGGAGATCCAGACCGCCGTCAGGCTCCTCCTGCCCGGAGAGCTGGCCAAGCACGCCGTCTCCGAGGGCACCAAGGCCGTCACCAAGTACACCAGCTCCAAGTAGACCAACCACCCTTACAAACAGACCCAAAGGCTCTTTTAAGAGCCACCCACTTGCTCAAGAAAAGAGCTCTCACCATGATCTTGCCTAACTCTTACTTTTTCTTTTTAAACATTTTAGTCATTGCAATTTCTTTTCACTCATTCGGAGATCCAGGCACTTAAAACCTTTGGCCATGAAGGATCTTCTAACTGATACACCACTTGCAATCCAGCAACATCTCAAGAGACACCCTTATTCGCTACTATTCTCTTCCAGACTGCTGCATTACAGCCCACACTCCAGCTGTAGTACCATTCACTTTCTCAGTAAAACAGCTCTCGCAGTTATCTTCAGTGTTTAGGGTTGGTCTACATCTTGTAGTCCAGATGTATGTCATATCTTGCTACACTTACAAAACAGCCAGGTTTGTTGCAGAACATACATTTAAGAGCCGCTTGATAATGCCAAAGAACGTTTCCTGATCACTGTTTTAACGCCACCTAGAGAAAATGATTTACATTTAAATCATGTCTAAATTTCCAGGGAGGTCGTTGCACTTAAGTTACTTGGACCTTGACCTACCTAAAGTTTCAGGTGGGAGGGAGGATTTTCCACACCCAGTAAATCCAAATTTTTCTTCCTGAACCATCGTTCAGCCCTCAGCCTTCCTGTGCTTTTTTTCTGTAGAAGCCAAATTGATATGCAATGTACTGACTTGTGTACTTTAAACGATTTCATTCTTTCACTTACTAAACCACCTTCTGCAACGTTTTTTACTGCCTACGGGCAGAACCCCTCACTAAAATTCCATTTTAATTTGCCATATTAATTGCTCAGTAAAGGCCTCGCGTTCCTCAAATAAAGTACACGGATTAATTCCTTAAGTAGAGGGTCCACTGTACTGTATGTTGAGAGTTTTGTGTTGCTGGGAATTGAGAACCAGCAGTTCCTCCTTAAGGCGAGAGTGGTCAGAACACTTTATTTTCTGGAAAGTTTCTAAGGCAGCACTAGGTATTTCATAGACATAGGGATTTAGCACCATCTAGCGATACTTCCCCCAAATTAGGAAGTGGAATACAGTACAGTATTAGCAATTTTGATTGTACTGTACTTCAGTCAATAGACCTGTATTTTCTAAGAAGCTTTAACCCGTCTGGCCGGTTAGCTCAGTTGGTTAGAGCGTGGTGCTAATAACGCCAAGGTCGCGGGTTCGATCCCCGTACGGGCCAGTTATACTTTTCCACTTTCCTTTTGTAACTTTTCACTGGATGCCTTTTTTTTAAGCAGCTTTCATTCGTATGCGGTCAAACATGGTTCTGTGGCTCAATTGTGAGCTGAATCAGTGAACAGCTCCCCCTCCAGTAAATAAAATTATGAGGAAAAGTTTTCTGGGTCTTTTTAGAAGACCAAAAGCAAGGATGGGTGCTACTTTTATTAGAGCATTACACTCTTTTAAAAAATTGCAATCCTGTGTCTGTTTTTGAAAAACACAAACGAAAAACAGCCTGTTTTGTTGTTGTTGTTGTTGTTTGAGGTATCTGTGGTCTGATAAAGGTATTACACTCCTTTGCTTTTGGCTTCCCCAGCAGCATAGCTGATGGAATTAATTGCCAACCTAACTTTGCTTACAGGCGAGTAGTCATTATTCTAGTAACATGTTCGGTTATTTGCATAGCAAACTAATTGGAAAAGCGTGTAAAAATAGTTCACACATCCTCTCTGGTTGGCTTTTTGTTTTTCTGTGAAAGACAACACTACATTTCATTTTTCAGCCTTTAAAGAAGAAAATGTAAAAAAGGACTTACACCCATGTCACAAAAAAAGGTAACCTGCGTTGGCCGGGAATCGAACCCGGGTCAACTGCTTGGAAGGCAGCTATGCTCACCACTATACCACCAACGCCTGCGAGAATGCACTTCGACGGAACAGTTTTTGGTGATGCTGTGGAACCACTTGCCATTCTTGCAAATCTAATTACAGAAGTGTTGCATCCTTCAGAGAAGATAATGATTGAGAAATTCAAATTGTCCGGTTTTTAAATCCATTTCTCAGGGCTCCTGTTACAGTTCCGAAAAGGGAAAATCACGTCCCGGACTTTTTCAATAATGCCAGGAAATCTGAAGGCAGAAGAATTGACTCAGAGAAGGAATCAATGCCTTGAGTCTACAAAATCTGATCAGGGCTCTTAATGATAGAATGTTTCTCCGCTGACACATCCTTACACTTGATGATCATTTCTAATTCCTTCATCGTTGCCTTTCCGATTCTCAGACTCCTTCTGATTTCTTCATTTGAGTTCTTGGTGGCTGAATCAAGATATTTATTAAGTGGCACTAAATATACATATCCTATTGAAGTATATATCAGTCCAGTAGAAGTTATAGCGAGAGCTGGAGGAAATTTTTCCCGCCTGGAGTGCCCCTGTTTAACTTCCCAGTCATTTTTACTGCCTTCTAGGATTTCTAGATCAGCACCTTTTTGTTCCCTTGGGTGTGCAAGTATGAATTATATAGCAGCGGAAAAGCTTTCCTTTTCAAATAGGTTATCAAAATGCAGTGCTTTCATAAAAGCGTTGGAAAACGTATATCTGTGACTTTTATGAGAAAGGCTTAAGAAGTGTTTTAAAAAAGGTATGGGCTCGTCCGGGATTTGAACCCGGGACCTCTCGCACCCAAAGCGAGAATCATACCCCTAGACCAACGAGCCGGCTCGTGCAAACGTTTTGCTATCCATCAACATAAGGAAAAGAAAAACTGTGTAAACATGAGAGTACATTTACCCTTAGCTGGGAGGAAAGGGCGCCCACTGTTGGACTCCCGGAGGATTTTTATTTCAGAGTGGTCCGTCTAGTGGTCTTTCTCTCTTGGTTAACTTTTTCCATTTGCTCCCCGCAATGGATATCAGGCAGGAGCAAATATCAACTTCTCCTTTCTCGTGGGAGAAAAGAACCATCATTATGGTTCGTGGAAAGATTACGAAATCCAAACATGTGCTATTCGTCTTCTTCCTCAGATAAGGGAATTAAGCCGGCATGGCATTTAACTTTATTTTAAGCTGTTCTTTAAAAACCCTCAAAGAGGATCATAAGCATAAGGTTGATCCAAGGAGCAAAGACATCAACTGGAGTTGGACAGAAAGAAAGTTGTCTCCGATCTCTTTGTTCTATTTTATGAGCATCTATTCTGTGACAGCTTTCAACCGGGTGGTAGCGTGGCCGAGCGGTCTAAGGCGCTGGATTAAGGCTCCAGTCTCTTCGGGGGCGTGGGTTCGAATCCCACCGCTGCCAAGTTTCTTTATTTTACCCTTCCACCTCTGCTTATCTCTAGTCCAACTGGTAACGCAATTATTTAAAGCTGAGCCACGAACAGTACAGCTGAGGCCCTTTTCTCTGGTCAGATTTAGATTCCAATATTGTACCCATTTTCTCAAGAGTCCACTGGGTTCAGTGGGACTACTCTTGAGAATACATGGTACTGTATATCTATAGGCGTTCACTGCAATCATGTACACTTTCTTGAAAGTAAATACACTGGTTTATACTCCTGAATATGCCTGTTATCTACAGTTCCACCAATCGGCTCATAGAATCCGGCTTGTTTAGCCTTCAATTAAATCTACCATAGTCATCTCAGACCCCCAATGCATCATACACTGAGTATATGATGCTTTCTAAGTGGAAAATATCTCAGGAGGTAGCTGCCCATCCTTGCATTTAATACATCAAGGAATGGAATATTGCAAAATACGTCTGAGTATGCATTCATTTGTAAGTATAAATGCATTCTACCTTATTTGGCAGAGTCAGTAAAATGTTGACACTTTTCTTCTGGTGCGTTTATCAGTGTTTGGAAAATTGGGTGTGAATAAAAAAAACCCTTGGATTTGATTTACTCCTCTTGAATTAATCACAAAGCATACAATAATTGGCAAGTCAAAAAGGAAGCAGTGTAGGTTCTGCTCCTGCTATTGGTTTTTATATTTGTTTTTTAGAGCTATCAGTAGGTCTCTGTGGCGCAATCGGTTAGCGCGTTCGGCTGTTAACCGAAAGGTTGGTGGTTCGAGCCCACCCAGGGACGGTTTGTTTTCGTAACTGTTTCTTAAGCCGGCTTCAACAAGGTACAGTATAAAGATATTGTTTCCATAATATTGTGCAGATGGCTGGGACTATGTTATCGTACCGCAAGTGAATTTGATTTAAAATTGATTTAAATAAAACAGGTTGGGGGCTTACCTGGTCTAAATTATGGAATTATGTACACAAAGCTGGGTTGCTTTACTTTTTCAAAGTTGACGTGTTATCGATAAAGCGGGGGCAAGAAACGAATTTCCTCTGAAAGGACAGCTAAGATTCAGAGTACGTATTTACACAAAGAATCTTCCCTTTTAAATTTTCCCTCCTTAATTTTCTAGAAAGTCTATTTCTCTGTGTTAAGAGTACACCACACCCAACTTCTGATAACAGATGGATTTGAACCCACTTCCCAGAAGAGATGAGAATTTGGAATTGGCACCTTAGACTGCTAGGCCATACTACCTTGTTCTGTCCAGCTGCCTAATAAGACCTGGGCTAGAAAGGTTGATTTTGAAAGCAGCAACAGCTAATTACGCTTAAACACAAATTCGTTAATTAGTGGCGATAATAAGCAAAGTGTAATTTTAAAAAACAGAGGAAGAAGCAGCAGCATGAGGAACATCTTGTACAGTGCTGCTAAGTTTACCTGCCGTTCCACAAAATTATCGCTGTGTTCTCACCCTCCTTAGCGTGGGTCTGAGGCAAAAATTTTTGGGGAAATCAGATCAAGATTTAAAAAGATCTAAAAACAGAAAATATAGCTGGGAATGGAGCAAATATAACGCAATATTTTACACTTGATAGTGGCCAAAGAAACCTTGGTTTCTATTGAGCCCACTGAGATGGGTTTTAAACATATTTTATCTCAGCTGTCTCCAGATTCATGTCCTGTAATTTTTCTTCTCTTTTCAGTGAGGTTTGACTGGCAATACAGTGTTAGTATAGTCTGGCTTCTTCCACTGCTTTTCTTAATAGCTTTCTTTATCATTGTTTTTAGCTTTCTTTATCATTGTTTTTGTTTTCCCTGTCCCAGCGCAAGCCCCAAATCAACAGAGCTATTGCTTGCTAACACTTGTCACCAGAAGCATTGAGCTTAGAATATCTTCTACTAAGGCTAGAGTATTCGACAAGGACTGGAATAAAACAAGCCCTCGGCTGGGCTATGAAGCTGACCAGTTCACATTGGATGAGCAACCTGTCTTAGCTCACAGAGTGGCTGTTACGAGGCTGATCAACAGAGAAGGCTTGTGTACACCTGCATGTAAATATGTCTAACAAACAGACTAGGCTTCATTAACGGATCGTAACCTGGGAGAAGGAATTTCCTTCCGTTCTGAAGGAAATAAAGCCTGTATTTGATTTCCTTCAAACCCTGTATTTGATGGCCAAAGTACTGGATCTGAGGCTCCAATACTTTGGCCACCTCATGAGAAGAGAAGACTCCCTGGAAAAAACCCTGATGTTGGGAAAGTGTGAGGGCAAGAGGAGAAGGGGACGACAGAGGATGAGATGGTTGGACAGTGTCATCAAGGGCAAGAGGAGAAGGGGACGACAGAGGATGAGATGGTTGGACAGTGTCATCGAAGCTACCAGCATGAATTTGACCCAACTCCAGGAGGCCGTGGAAGACAGGAGGGCCTGGTGTGCTCTGGTCCATGGGGTCATGAAGAGGTGGACACGACTTAACAACTAAACAACAACAAAAACCTGGGAGCAAATGTATTTTAGACCAGATTAGTCCCACGGTGTGGCCATTATGGAATCCAGTTCTTTCCACAGTTCTACCCAACCTCCTATCATCTTGCCTTGTTAATGTGCTAAAATGTCTGTACCCACTCAGCCCTTCATAATAACTTCGTCATTTAGTCGTTTAGTCGTGTCCGACTCTTCGTGACCCCATGGACCAGAGCACGCCAGGCCCTCCTATCTTCTACTGCCTCCCGGAGCTGTGTCAAATTCATCTTGGTTGCTTCGCAGACACTGTCTAGCCATCTCATCCTCTGTCGTCCCCTTTTCCTCTTGCCTTCACACTTTCCTAACATCAAGGTCTTTTCCAAGGAGTCTTCTCTTCTCATCAGATGGCCAAAGTACTGGAGCCTCATCTTCAGGATCTGTCCTTCCAGTGAACACTCAGGGTTGATTTCCTTCAGAATTGATAGGTTTGTTCTCTTTGCAGTCCAGGGAACTCTCAAGAGTCTCCTCCAGCACCACAATTCAAAGGCATCAATTCTTCGGCGGTCTGCTTTCTTTATGGTCCAGCTCTCACATCCATACATCACGACAGGAAAAACCATAGCTTTGACTATTCGGACTTTTGTTGGCAAGGTGATGTCTCTGCATAATAACTTACTTAGTAAATAAATTTTTAAAATTAAATGCAATGATCTTGCTTTATAAACACAGTCATGTGGGTTTAGATGCACCTCCCAATCTCCGCTTGCTTCCTTTAAAAGGCATTTTCTAAACACCCCAACATCCTAACACGTTAGTTTTTAGTATGTTTAAAAAATGTAAAATACAGACGCCCAACGTGGGGCTCGAACCCACGACCCTGAGATTAAGAGTCTCATGCTCTACCGACTGAGCTAGCCGGGCTTTCTGGCTAAAGTCATTTCTCTTTGGTTCCTTCAGCTTCCACTGGGAGGAAAATAGGGCCCGTTCGTTTGGCAAAAATGTTATTTATTTTTCTCTTCTGCTGAATGCCCCCTTCTTCGGAGCCGTCGAGACCCAGTGCATTCTCTCTTGCCGTGTCACGTCGTTGAAAAAGGGGATTTCCTTCCTCCACTAAAAGCAGCAACGCAGTTCTGACTTCACTGATCCCAAACGTTTGCATTTTTAAAAAACAAGAGAGTGCAATTTGTTTCCAAGCGATGGCTTATAAAATGCGGCCAGGTCACAAAGGGAGAAGTCAGGACAAATCACCTGAGCACAGATTTCTTTGCATGATCTAAAACTGCCTCGGGGGCTAATTCTGGGAGAAGAATGAAGGAAAAGAGGACCTGGCAGCGGTGGGATTCGAACCCACGCCTCCGAAGAGACTGGAGCCTAAATCCAGCGCCTTAGACCGCTCGGCCACACTACCTCCTTGGTTCTCGCTTGCTTCCATGACTTCCTACTGTTCGGGTCTCAGTTCATTTCCACGAAGATCTTCCTATTCCCTATATTGTATTTCCCAAGAGAGAATTGGGCAGAATTCTGCAGGAACCTCCGAATGGAAATGTTTTAAAATGCTGAGTTTTGTAGCGTTTATTGGGACATAAAACAAGCACACTTTCTTTCTATCCAACCCTACCTGCATCGTTTACCTCTGTGAATGAATGTCACCTCAAAGCCCTTTTTCACTAAGCGAAAAGATGCCTGTATATATATATTTTCATTACACTAAAAATATTCACAGACGTAAGCTAGATTTCGACCTTGTACAGGTTTTCATCAGGCTGGACTCTACAGAGCGACCGATGGTGCAGGGAAAAAAAAACATTAAAAGTTCCAAAACTCTAGCTGGATCTACAGCCCGCATTTTGAAACTTCAAGCAAAAACAAAATTTTAAAAAGATGAAAACGTTGTGGCACCTTAAAGACGAAGTGCTATATTTTGATGCTATGTTTTAAAATTCACATTAAAATACAATAGCTGTTAATCTTTAAGGTGCCACAATGTCTTTGTCTTCTTAAAAATATATACTATGTATATTTTTCTGTCTCTGTGGGTTTTGACGGATATGATAGCACAGACTAGCAGAGGTCCCTCTTCTCAAACTACTTTCACTCAAGGAGGCCTGTCACGCATGGTTGTGGAAGATGTTTATAGTTTTTCTGCACCATCTCCAGCTGTGCAGCACCCACTCTGATGGTCAACAACAAAGCCTGTGAATTGTCAGCGGTCATTCACTCTTACTTAGGGAATTAGCATCTTATTTATATGGGTCTTGTTGCTTCCTGAAGTGGAACTAATAGTATAACTGTAACTAGGAAAAGCTATGTTTTTTCCCGTAGCGATGTATGGAAGTGAGAGCTGGACCATAAAGAAGGCCAACTACTGAAGAATTGATGCTTTTGAATTGCGGTGCTGGAGGAGACTCTTGAGAGTCCTTTGGCCAACTCATGAGAAGAGAAGACTCCCTGGAAAAGCCCCTGATGTTGGGAAAGGGTGAGGGCAAGAGGAGAAGGGGACGACAGAGGATGAGATGGTTGGACAGTGTCATCGAAGCTACTATCATGAATTTGACCCAACTCTGGGAGGCCGTGGAAGAAGACAGGAGGGCCTGGCGTGCTCTCTGGTCCATGGGGTCACGAAGAGTCGGACACAACTTAACGACTAAACAACAACAACTAGGAAATGCAGTAGCTGTGTGGCCTTTAGGATTGCACAGTAATCTTAAAATGTGCAGTAATAGCTGGTTCCTTTTGTGGCTGTCAGTGGCAGAAGGCACAGCAACCCATCAGAGAGGCAAAAGTGTGTATTGAGAGAGAGAGAGAGAGAGAGAGAGAGAGAGAGAGAGAGAGGAACACACAGAGAGTGGCATCAAACAGTCTGGCACCACACACACCGTGTTTGCCTCTAGTAAGGAGTAAGATGGAATAAAGCTAGATGAAGGGGCAACGTGAGCTGCGGTAGCATCCAATGGAATACCATTCTACCTTGAAAGGCCCTGCTAAGAAGGAAAAACAAATCCAGGAGGTGAAAAGATGACACTCTGTTGACCATTTTATTTACTAAAATAAAGAGATTGCGCCTGAACAGGGACTTGAACCCTGGACCCTCAGATTAAAAGTCTGATGCTCTACCAACTGAGCTACCCAGGCCTCTTTTCATAATTTCCAGAGAACAAGTATTCTGGTTTTTAAAAAATGCAAAGAAAATAAACTGACCCAAACCTGTGATTTGCAAATCATTTTATATTTTTTTCTTTTCTTTTTTTGTTTGACATTTTATCATTGTGTCCTTTTCCTTCCTCCTTTCAAGCCAAGGCACCCTCATAAGCCAATCACAAAGACAAAGAATACACACTCTCAGACAAGGCACTAGTAAATAGAATCAGCTCACACATTCATCAGGCAGACAAAATAAATATAGGACGGTGAACCAGCTTTATCTGGTTCTGCTTTGGCCACAGGTGGGTCTTCGGTGACCAAAGTCCTGAAGGCACAAGATAGTTTATGTTTAAAGATTTACTATTTGTCTTAGCTTGGTTGCACCAGGAAAATGGTGACAGACTTTAGATGCTGTGCACATGAGATAGAGACTGTATACAGACAGACGGAACGTGTTTGGATCTGGCTGCACTCAGACGTGAGTTTGCATTTGCTGTCATCTACTGTACCATTGCTGGTTTTCAGTACACCTCAGCATAAGTTTGTGTATCGCCACCTCTTCTTGTCTACAGAGGGCTACCATGGCTTTATGGGTCAAATGGAAGATCCTGGGTTCAGATTCCAAGGGTACCTACATTTCTTCCAGTTGGAAACTGCCCTGTCTTTTGGGATGGGTGGAATCATACCTATCATGGCAACTAAAAAAAATAAAATACCGGGAACACTTATCAACAAAAGATACAGCAGAGAAATCCAAAAACTACAAACCGTGATGGTTACCTTCTTCCAAGCATGGCAACAAACTGGAACAAGTTCAGAGGAGAGCAACGAAGAGGACCAAGGGGCTGGAAACCAAGCCCGCCGAGGAAAGACTGAAAGAACTGGGCCTCTTTAGCCTTGATAAATGAAGACTGAGGGTTGTTATGATAGCACTTTTCAAATATTTGAAAGGCTGTCCTACAGAGGAGGGGCAGGATCTGTTCTCGATCATCCCAGAGTGCAGGACACACAACAATGGGCTCAAGTTACAGGAAGCCAGATTTCAGTTGAATGTCAGGAAAAACTTCCTAACTGTTAGAGTAGTATGACAACGCAACCAATGACCTGGGGAGGTGGTGAGTGCTCCAACACTGGAGGCATCTCAAGAGAAGCTTAGATAACCACCTGGCTGATATCCTTTGATTTGTATTCCTTCATTGAGCAAGGGGTTGGACTTGATGGCCTTATAGAACCTGTTCCAACTTCAGGATACTCTACCTTAACAATGGTCATGGTAGAACAGTAGTTGGGTGATCATATGTGTAAGGTGAATTAAAGTATTGTATTCACGTGTGCTTTTCTAGAGCTCCTCCTCCATAAGAAAAGAAGAAACCACTTCTTAGTATTCTCAGAATTGACCTGATGGTACCCAATGAATGAATGATTAGTTAGTCAATAATGAATTTAATGACTATTTTACTTAATAACTAACTCATTACTAACATACAGCCAGCTGAAGACAATGAGTATATACTGTGCATGATTAGGTTTGTGTCCAGCCTATGAGGCCTGTTCTGCTAGGATCTCACCAAGCTGAGCCATACGTGAATTGTCCCATTCATACTACTACTAAGTTGTTACATGCCATCAATTCACCTCTGACTCATAGCAAGCCTATCAATGAGTACACTCCAAAATGTCCTATCATGAACAATGTTGCTCTTGCAAACTTAAGGTTGTGGTTCCTAAATGGAGTCAATCCATTTCATGGTTGGTCTTCCTCTTTTCCTACGGTCTCCAATTTTTCCTGGTATCCGTGTTGGGTTAAGCCTACAGATCAAGAGTCTTTAAAATGATGAAATGAGGAATCACAATAATTTGTTGTCATTGAATGTATATACACTGTATACACACATGCAACAAAATTCACAAAGAACACTCAGAATGAAACATCAACCAGGTTTGATATCAAGTCAAAAAAATCTCCTTCAACTGACATCAGAGAGACCTTCTTAAATGGAATGCTGTGCCTTGTGGCTTTGAATGTGTTTTTTGGTGTTGATTTTGTTTACCATTTTTAGTGTGGTTATTTGTTCAATTCTTTTAAAATATTTGTATATGTATTTATTTATTTGTACACTGTTTTTAACTTTTAACAATTGTATTTGAACAATGTTAAGCTGCCTTGGGTCCTTTTAAAGGAGAAAAGTCGGGTAAAAATATTTGAAATAAATAAATAAACAATTCAGCATGCAGAAAAGAAGCTACAACTGGGGTTACTTCCCTAAGATGACACGCGAAAATGATTTAAGGCAAGTAGTAGTCGTGGCCGAGTGGTTAAGGCGATGGACTAGAAATCCATTGGGGTCTCCCCGCGCAGGTTCGAATCCTGCCGACTACGAGCATATAGAAAGGAACGGTGCTAAACCTCGTTTCTCCCTTTTTATTATTTATTATGGAGGTTTGCCACATTTTCAAGACCTCTTTCAAGACGCAGACATTTTATTTTCACTAATTGCATCCATATTCTCGCTTTGAAAAAACAGAGAGAATCTTGGTCATGGGGTCGTTTCAAATCAGATCGGAGGAAAAGCCGAGATTTCCTACCACGATTTTTCCAAGATGGTGAAATATTTGATATGTCTTATACTCTTACACCAACTATGAACGTGTCTGGATCCATCCTCATGATTTTTCCCCTAACCCATGTCCCTTGGCAGTCTTCGAAATCAGAATATTCACTCTCTGCTTGATTAAAAGGAGGTGTAAATGACTGCCAAGCTTTTCACGTGATCGCCTTTGCACGTGGGAACCAGACCTCAAAGGGCTGTTGCACACCCGAACGCCGTCGCACATGCAGGTTGTGCGTGTGAGTTTGTGTGTGCGAAACATTTTAACGACCATCAGGATGGCTGTGCGGTCTAAAGCCCTGTATTAAAGCCCCAACTTCTTCCTGGGGCGTGAGTTTGAATCCCACTCTTGGTGAACCAGATACAAAGCCTACTGGATTTTCCAGTTCTCAAGAAGAACGTGTCATGAAGTCTTGGACGGTGAAACTTGATTCGGGTGGTTGAGGGAGACAAGAAAATCCATCAGCTTTGCATTTTTTAATCTAATTAGGATAATGAGATAGTATGTCAAGACTACTGGGGTGTCGGATGCGTTTAGTGAACCTGAAGTGTGTGCTTCTAATACAGTGATTTCAAGCTATGTCATCTGAGAAAGAATGCTGTGTGACTAGAAAGATTGCCTCATTCACACTGAGCAGCGCCTGATCCTATTTAAAGCTGTCTTTGTCTTCTCTTGTGTGAGACGGTATCAGAGCCTACACAGGAAGAGAGAGGGGACCTCCTTTCAGTCCATATAACGCGTCAAGACTCAAGTGATTAGCAGGAGCTGTGAATTAATGAGAGGACAGGGCACTCTTTGCAATATTTTTAAAAATCGGATTATAGACATTTTTTTTTCTGTTAGCTTAAAACGAAGTGGACCCCTCCACGCCTCTAAGTTAAAAATCTAAAATTATAGATCTTGCAGGATATCTGAAATCAACCCCACCTAAGTTTTAGTACCGTAATTAATTTAAATGATTTCTTATCTATTTTACACTTAAGCCTTCCAGGAAACAAAGGAGAGGGGAAGAAAAAAAGAAAGAAATCCTTTAAGAATCACGCAAGGGACTCTATTCCAAACGCTGAAGAACAGAAGCTCCAGTGGCGCAATCGGTTAGCGCGCGGTACTTATACAGCAGTACTTGTGAAAGCAATGCCGAGGTTGTGAGTTCGAGCCTCACCTGGAGCATTAATTTTGCCCCCCAAATTGAGATTCTCCTGCCCTTTCCGATCACTGGTGTTTAACTCCAGCATCGGAAGATGTACTTTTGCCCATTGATTGGGGCCAATCCAGCTTCAAAAGTAATAGAAAAAGAAAGGGGCAGAACTCAATTAAGCTTTTAACTTAATACGGCCTTTGTGGGGGGGTGAGGGTTGGGAAGAAAGGTCAACGATCGATTCAAAGGAGTGAGGACATCGTGAAAAATTTTTGCATTAAATGATTGAAAGGTCCAGCTCTTTTCAGACAGTTGAGTTGAGAGCGCCACCGTATGGAAACTCACAATATAATTCCCGTATTTCTTAAGGTTTGTAGCAACGATGTTTCCTCGCAAAGCGTTGGTGGTATAGTGGTGAGCATAGCTGCCTTCCAAGCAGTTGACCCGGGTTCGATTCCCGGCCAACGCAGTTTCCTTTTTTTTTCTCCCTTCTGCCCTCCTCTATCTTTTTATTCCCATAGCAAAATAAAAGTACAGTATTTACATTTTGTTTCCAAGGCGAGATAAGGCATATCTGCCAAAGCAAAGTACTCAGATAATTCCAACTTCTAAGGCCATTTTTTTTATAAAAGGCATCGTATTTAAAAAGCTAAACTAAGCCCTCCTATGAGCAACATTTCCTATGCTACAGTTCTTATGGCAAAGAGAAACAAGCCAACACTACCCATAGTAACTCAGCTATTGCTCTCCAGATGTCTAACAAGAGATGGTTATGGTGCTGGAGGACAGATGGAGTCCCAGAAGATCGAAGTAAGGTCCACTGTAAAACCTTTGTAAGCACCAAACAAAGCTGTGAATAAGCTTCAGAGTTCAAAAGAACTTCACAGTACCCATGGAGCAAAACAGGACGGGGGAGAATCAACAGCATGGGGTTACAATTGCAAAATCTGCAGCTCTGAACACTATCAAGGCAAACTTGAAGCAGATCCGTGTTAAATCCAATTGAATGGTTTCTACTCAGTACAAAACAGATGCCAAGTCACACCGATATATGGTCAACCATTTTTAAGTATTAACGTGAGTAATACTTAAGTGTAATATTTAATACCGCCTAGAGTGGTCATATCGACAAGATAGGCAGGATATAAATAGAATAAATAAATACATATAAGAGTTAGGAGGTCTACAAAGGCTTTATATCTCTGTTTAAAAACATTTTGACACAATGGGGTTGTACTTTATGAGGCGCAACAGGTATGTAGGCATCCTTCAGTCTCGAGAGACTATGGTAACATGCTCTGTATGGAGGACTTGGAACAGCATCTAGTGTGGCTGAGAAGGCCAATTCGAGAGTGACCATCCCTTCCACACTGAAGACAAATACATTCTGTCCCCTGTCCAGCTCCCTGATTTTGCTGGTTTTGGGACTGCCTCTTTGCCTCGGCCTGCTGGACAAGGGTCTCTTCAAATTGGGAGAGGCTGTGATGCACCACCTGCCTCCAGGCTGAATGCTCAGACGTCAGGGTTTCCCATCTGTTGAGGTCCATTCCTAAGGCCTTCAGATCCCGCTTGCAGATGTCCTTATATCATAGCTGTGGTCTTCCTCTGGGGCAATTTCCTTGCACTAATTCCCCATACAGGAGATCTTTTGGAATCCAACCATCAGCCATTCTCATGACATGACCAAGCCAACGTAGACTTTGTCTAGAGGGGCGGGGTATAAATTCAATAAAAGTAAAGTAAAGTATTACAAAATCAGCTCTGCAGTTCCAAGACAAGGATGATTACAAAATGACTTGAAATCTGGCTCTGTCTGGTTGCGCTTATGCATTATCTCTTAGTCCTGAGTGGAACAACACCTGGTTTTCCACCTTCTACCACCATTAGCTAAGCTAGTAAGTTATGGAAATGACAATCTAGTCTCTGGGATGGTAAGTTCTCCACTTGCATTGATGACAAGACCTGGTTATCAAGAGACGATGGAATACATTTTGCTCTAATTTGCTCTCCTTGGCTGTTTGTAGGACTAGGAGGCAGAAGTACTATCTTGTCTACAGCACATGCTAGCAAGTTATAAGACTGTTACGAAATTAAGAAGATGCATTGGCACCTCCAATTTTGCATTTAAAAAAAGACTTGGTGATTGTTATACAATTATAATATTTGATCAAAGATTGTTATTTTGTAATTTCTACTCACTTATAACTATGCCAATAAAAATATGGCACTGTCAGCTATCAATTGTACTCAAAGTATTATTTACCTCACCCCCATACCATACTGTCACTCTTTCAGCATCCACAAGGCCACTTGTTAAAAATAAAGAATCAATACAATTTAAAAAATATAATAAAACAACTATGTCTGAAGGGCAATGCCCTTAAGACCAGTGACTTCGAGCCAGGCTTGCTATGTATGTCATCAAATCAAATAAGATACAGACAAAATAATTGTCTATTGTCTATAAATTGTTGTTTATTACCAAGTTTATAGCTCCCTGCTTCCTCTGCCCATTTCTAAAGATTATTATATTTTAATTCCATATAAGGACAACAGCTTTATTAAGACTAACCAAGATGTTAGTAAACAATGTGCCAGGTTTCAAGCTCTCCAGAATTCCTTATCAGGAAGAAGCAGCTAGCAAGCAAAGCAAAGCAAAGGGAGCAGGGAAATTGACTGATGCTTGATAACAGGTCAGCCTGGATTTCTAAAGAAAAGTTCTGGCTTGGGAGAAAGGAAGGATAATGCATCTACACAATGAAATGTAGTGTTCAACAGTTATGCCAAGTTCCCAAAGCTCACGAAAACTTAAACAGCATCAAAGAGTTTTAAAAGTTTCATAAAGTTTGGATTAGATTTTGCCAGGTCCTTATTATTAAACCTAGATGAAGGCTCTAAACACAGTAGCATCTCCAATATTTTATTTAAATTATTTCCCCAAATAACTTCCTTGAACCATCTGTGTGGTACTGGCCAGAAGGACGCTAAATCCTCCAGCACTGGGCCTTGGTTAAAATTCGTTCGTTTGGTAAGAGTTCGTTGATCAGGGGGTAAATGTTCCAAACTGAAAATGTAAAAGTAATAAGGAAGGAAAGAGACGGGTGGGAAAAGGTTAGTGGCCCGTACGGGGATCGAACCCGCGACCTTGGCGTTATTAGCACCACGCTCTAACCAACTGAGCTAACCGGCCACTTTTTGGAGTAATATGTTTAGTAATTGGGAACATATTAACTTAACCCTAAGAGGTGTACAATACCACCACCAGATGGCACCAAACGATAAGGGAGAAGACATCCACAAAAATTTTCAGTCTTGGTTAGAAGACCCTAAAGATTTCCGGAAATCGTAGGAATTTTCCTGTCCTGTGTACATAGTTTACTGACAGGACGAGGCTAATGTGTGTATTCCACCTCTCCTTTTCTTTATACAACTGTTTGAGGGAGAACAGACATGGGTTTACTCTGCCGATTTGATGGACAAGGATTTCCAGAACGACTCCAATATTAACCATGTGTATGCTCTTGAAAAAAAAAACACCTTTGTGGTTTGCAGTGCATGTAATCATTAAACACTGGATCGGTTCACCACCAAAAAGTGCTGGAATCATGCCGGCCTGCGCCTAATCTTGCATTGCCCTTTCTGAAATGAAAATGCATGTACGCAGGGAACACGCAGAAGTAACAAACCTCTGTTGTTACTGCTGGAAAATATCTACTGGCATCTGCTCTCTGACCTTATCCCGCCTGAATCCAAAGTATTTCCGACATTTTTCAGGGAGCTAGTCCCTACAGTATTTTAGTGATGTAAACCCCCGTTGTATACCCATTGTTTCCAGCTTTAAACATGTAAACCGCCTTAGGTTCTTATTAAGGAAAAAAGCGGGATAAAAACATTTAAACAAACAACTAACACTCTGCTATAGCAAAACCAAGAGTGCTATGGCACCTTTAAGACGACCAGGTTTTGTGTCATTAGCTTCCGCCTGCAGTACGCGGAAACGTGTGTAGAAGAGAAAACCTGCCTGTTTTTAAAGTGTAATTAGAACTTTCATGTGGACTGCAAATCCCAGGGTTCTCAAATACTACCAGCTGAGACACAATACACAAGCTAGCACCCCTACTTGATTCCATGGAATTATCCTCCAATGATTTCTTAGAAATTGGCTTCTTCCAGATCTAAGCCCATACTTCTGAGAAGCGAGGGAATTACCATCGTTTGTTGCTGAACATTCTTCATGCCCAAAAGTTTTAAGTCCCTCGATCTCAGAACCAGTGAAAAGAAATTGCAATTAATAAGATCTACAGAAGAAAAAAATAAGATGTAGGGATAATAGCGAGAGCTCTTTTGTTGAGGAAGTGGGTGGCTCTTAAAAGAGCCTTTGTGTCTGTTCGGAAAGGTGGTGGGTGGGTGGTCTACTTGGAGCTGGTGTACTTGGTGACGGCCTTTGTGCCCTCGGAGACGGCGTGCTTGGCCAGCTCTCCGGGCAGGAGGAGCCTGACGGCGGTCTGGATCTCCCGGGAGGTGATGGTGGAGCGCTTGTTGTAATGGGCGAGCCGGGAGGCCTCGGCGGCGATGCGCTCGAAGATGTCGTTGACGAAGGAGTTCATGATGCTCATGGCCTTGGAGGAGATGCCGGTGTCCGGGTGGACCTGCTTGAGGACCTTGTAGACGTAGATGGAGTAGCTCTCCTTGCGGCTCTTCTTGCGCTTCTTGTCGCCTTTCTTCTGCGTCTTGGTTACCGCCTTCTTGGAGCCCTTCTTGGGCGCAGGAGCGGACTTGGCTGGCTCAGGCATGGCTCAACCGCGTCTGCAGAACACACGAAGTGAGAAGCCCGCTCTCCCCGCCTGGTATTTATAGGACTCCCACGCTAATCGCCGTTCCAGAACTGCCCGCTTCTCATTGGCCGGGGAAAGTTTGCGCAACTATGCAAAGTTCGGACTCTCAAACCCTTGGCTTCTATTGGTTAGCATAAATCGCTATTTACTGATTGGGCAGCACGGATAACTAGCTTTTCTATTGGGCAGTTTAAAAAGCTAGAGGAACTCGACCAATAGGAAGTCACATTTTGGAGCTCCAGGACTAAATAAAAAGCCCCGCAGACGATTGCAGCCACCAAACTATTTCCAGAGTTGCGATTTTTTTTCGGAATCTTCGAAGGCCACAGAGCAGAATGTCTGGACGCGGAAAGCAAGGCGGCAAAGCCAGGGCGAAGGCCAAGACCCGCTCCTCCCGGGCCGGCCTGCAGTTCCCGGTGGGTCGCGTCCACCGCCTGCTAAGGAAGGGCAACTACGCCGAGCGGGTGGGCGCCGGGGCCCCCGTCTACCTGGCCGCCGTCCTCGAGTACCTGACGGCCGAGATCCTCGAGCTGGCCGGCAACGCCGCCCGGGACAACAAGAAGACCCGCATCATTCCCCGCCACCTCCAGCTCGCCATCCGCAACGACGAGGAGCTCAACAAGCTGCTGGGGAAAGTCACCATCGCCCAGGGAGGCGTCTTGCCCAACATCCAGGCCGTCTTGCTGCCCAAGAAGACCGAGAGCCACAAGGCGAAAGGAAAATAAATCGTATTTTATCGAAGCCGCAAGGGAAAAAAAACAACCAAACCAAAGGCTCTTTTAAGAGCCACTCACAATTTCACAGAAAGAGCTTTTGTCCTGCATGAAACTTAAAAAAATATATACTTTGGTATCCTTTCTAGTTGCCTTTAAAAAACCACGCAAACGCCTCTTAAGCCCTTCTATCCAGAGGATACAAATGAAGCCAATTGTAATTCTCTTCCAGTCAAGAGGAAGTAATTGTGTTTCTTGAGGTTTGCAACTACATAGCAAAATCTTCCTGCACTGAAGTAGATGAAAGCCTCACTAGATTGTGGCGGAAAGGAAGGCTAGACGGCTGGCCCTTGATGGACCACGAAACTTTCCAAATAAGTAGTCTCAAGACTAGCAAAAGATCCTTATGATACCGTAAAGATTAGCCAAATGCACGAATTTATGAATTTTTGCAATGTAAACAGTTTCAGGCAGGGAGCCCTCTAAGAGTCTATAAGACACGATGTCCCTCTTTCCACCATGTTCCTCTTCCCGCTTTAGCGAGAAAGGAGTTGTGTGTGTGTGTGTTGTTGTTTTTTAAGCACTGAATAAGAGGCCGCGGCGCTTTCGGCGCCAATTTCAAACCCTGTAGTTTTGGCGGCAATTTCAAAAGTCAATTTTTTTTTTCGGGGCGGCAACGTCGAGTCACCAATCCGCTTGGAAGGCGGGCTTTTTCAAAGTACTAATTGTTAAGAGACTTTGTCCTTTAAGGCGATCTACCCCCTAGGGTAGTTTTAAATTTAAAACGGTTTGGGTATGATGTAGATACCTTTACAACGGACTGTTACAGCTGAACCGGATTCACAAGTAGAATTTAAACGGCTTGTAGGAAAATCCTCGAGTTCTTGATGGGGTGGCACCCTCCAAAACCTCAGGTCTGAATCCTTCAAAACGGAGTCTGGGTCCCCATACATAAGCCTGATCCCAAAGCATACCTTCCAAATCTTAAAAAATCATCCTTTTTTTAAAAAAAAGCTGTCCCTCCACATACAGATGGCAACTCACAGTGAGGTGAAAACATCCCTATGCAGGAATTTTTATTTATTTATAATATTTTTGCTTTGCCTTACTTCTTCAAAGGACCCAAGGCAGCTCATATTATTAAAAGGACAACATTCAAAAGCTTTAAAAAATTGGGTATACAAATACTTAAAAATAATTAAACGAGTATTGTAACAAAAACGGTAAGTTTTTCTGTCTGGATACAGGAGATAAATATTGATTTTTGTCACGTTATATCGTACAGTTGTCTCCCTCTCTATAATTAAATTGAAATTAACTGGAATTTACAAATATGGGCAAGTTTTGAAGTTTTTCAGGACTCTTCATCAGGTGAGGGGATTAAAAGAAAATTCAGGTAGAAGAAGCAGGAGTGGCAATCTGCCACCTAGTTTAGGAAAATACTGTACATTGGTTCTCTGGGCAGCAAAAGGAAGATCTCTAAACATCAGCCCATTTTACTTTCAGAAATTTGATTTCTCCAGTCTAATGTGCGCTGGTAATTTAAAATTTACACACCTACCATGTAGTCTATAATCTCCATTTTAAGAAATGAGTTCAGCTAGACTTTGGGGTTATAACAGCTGACCAGTTGGGAACCTTCCCCAACCACATGCTGGTTCTACCACCTCTTCTGATGAATAGTTCAGCAGAACTCAAAAGCTTGCACGTGTTTTTCTGACATTTTGGCCCTGACTAATAAAGGTAGCCCCCCCCAACTGTAGGTTTTGTTTTCCATGTGAAGCAGAACTGTTAGGTGTGAGTTTGAATGTCACTATATGGTTTCAGCTCCTGCGCTGGAAAACTTGGTTCAATACAAGCCCACTCAGAGGTACCCACTGAGTTTTCCTCATTTTACTCTGGAGAAACTGTATGTGGCTTTAAAGCCTAAAGTGCGTGGGGTCCCTGAGAAAACAACTCCAGTCAGAAAGTATGCCCACTAATTGCAGTAAGGTTTACTCCCAAGTAAAGTTCCATACCTATAGCATTACTAATTTAGTCTCACATAATATCTTTCTTAAGAAATGTGTATTTCTCCCAAACTTTCCCCCTCATTGCAACAGATTTCAAAGGCCCACATTTCTGACATTCATGATTTCTGACTTTTCAGCTGCGTGCGAAATCTTAATAATTTCCTGATTTAAAAAAAAACAACTAAATTGCTCTGGAGGAAAGGGTCAGGAGGAGCGGTGCTCTGGGGAAACCTTTAAGGACAAAAGCTAATACATGGTTTACTTCTAGTTTCCATCTGGTTTGCTTAAGGAGAAAGCCTGAGCGCCTCAGGGAAAGGAGGGAGGGTTGATGGGGGGGGTGTTGCAATATCTGCGTCCAATCAATATCAAGCCCGGGAAATTCAAACCGTGCAACGGTCCCCCTGGCCCCTCTCAGCCAATCAGGGCACAGGGCTTGGCTATAAAAAGCCGGGGGACAAGCGCTCCTCACTTATTTTTTGCAGCTCTTTGCGGAAGAAGGTCTTGGAGCGCGAAGGAGAGGCGAAATGGCTCGCACCAAGCAAACCGCTCGGAAGTCCACTGGTGGCAAGGCCCCTCGCAAGCAGCTGGCTACAAAGGCTGCCCGGAAAAGCGCTCCTGCTACCGGAGGGGTGAAGAAGCCCCACCGCTACCGCCCCGGCACTGTCGCCTTGAGAGAGATCCGGCGCTACCAGAAGTCCACCGAGCTCCTGATCCGCAAGCTGCCTTTCCAGCGCCTGGTGCGGGAGATCGCCCAGGATTTCAAGACCGACCTGCGCTTCCAGAGCTCGGCCGTCATGGCCTTGCAAGAGGCCAGCGAGGCTTACCTGGTGGGGCTCTTCGAGGACACCAACCTGTGCGCCATCCACGCCAAGCGGGTCACCATCATGCCCAAGGACATCCAGCTGGCCAGGCGCATCCGCGGCGAGAGGGCATAAAAGGAGAACGACCACCCTGTGAAACCAAAAGGCTCTTTTAAGAGCCACCACTTGCTCCCAAAAAAAGCTGGAACCCAAAATATTGTAGTTGGCTTAAACGGTGCAGGAGGTGAAGCGATGGGGGTGAGATTCGCACGGGTGGCTTTTAGGGCTTGGAAAACTTGATCTGCGCTTGAAAACCTTTGGGCAGGATCAGTTTTGGAAAGGAGTTGCAGTTTTATTTCAGAAGGCATGGATTGGGATATTTGGGGGGGGGAACCATTTAAGAATCCTACTCTAGCAACTCGGCCCGCTTTCCGGCAAAAAGAAACTGGTACATTGAAGTCGAGGCGAAAAGACCGCAAATGGGGTAAAGTAGGTCTCCAGAACTTGGACATGAGATCCCATCATCCTTGGTCTAGTTAAACTCAGCGGGAGTTCTTGCTTTCCAGCGCTTAGAGGGTTCTCCGTACCATGAATGAAAAACAACCGGCTTATTCATGATCCAGAGAAAGGTACTACAGTACATGAACCTTCAGCGTAATAAAAGGGCACGCTTTTGCATTTAGGAAAATAGTGCCTTTTTAAATAGCGCCCGTTTTTCTATACTACAGTACTTAGGTGCTGATTTCCACGTGCTTTTTGTCCTTGTGTATAGCTTTCATGTCCAGAAGGAGGAGTCTCTTCTCACCGCAGGGTTGCAAAGGCAGAGGAAAACCAAGTGCACCGCTTCCACCTCTTTGAGCAAAGATGGGGTATCATTATAACACACATTTTAAAAATAGTATCTAATTGGATCTTGTTACATGAAACTACACAATGTTACAGGTTCACGAAACTAAAAGGGAGGCGATCCGGAGCCGGTAGCTAGCGACTCTCCGTTAATTTTCTTACGTTCTCACGTGGGCAAAGCATTCTTTGAAAAGACAAGACTTCTCTACGACCTGGAGGAGAAAAAAAATCAGAATGGGAGGCAAGAAAAAGTTGCATTTGTCAGGAGTGGGATTCGAACCCACGCCTCCAGGGGAGACTGCGACCTGAACGCAGCGCCTTAGACCGCTCGGCCATCCTGACTGCCTGGAAAAAGCAGCTTCCGCTCCTCCTCCTGAGTATGATTTTGCTGTTCCTTTTGACAATTTTGGAGGGATGTGTAAGCGATCTGTCGCTGTATTTGTTAATATGGGGGAGAGGGAATATGGGCATTCAAAAATATCGCGCCCCCCCTCAGCTGCTGAGCAAGGCGACAAAGAAAGCCAAACCTTTCGCTCACAATGGCCGATCAAAATAGGAAGGCAGTGGCTTTTTAAGATGTCTTTTCCAGATTTAATCTTGCAATTTATATGATGGAAGGATAACAATCCAGGGAGCCTGTTCCAAAAATCATTTTTTGGGCTTCATTGGGGGAAAAGAATCATCCAACCTTTCTTTTTCTTAAGCACAGATAAGTTTTCTATGGTTGCAAGTGGACTCCCCTAAATAAATGGAGAAATTGATTCTCAATGTCTGTTCGCTGGAAGAAAATTAACCATTTTTCTTAACAAATAGGAGGAAAAATACAGGTTAGCAGAGGATGGTTTCGATCCATCGACCTCTGGGTTATGGGCCCAGCACGCTTCCGCTGCGCCACTCTGCTCGCTTGAAAATAGTGTCTGTACTTACCTACTTGTAAGACAGTGTACACATTTAGCTACCTTTTTGCTTTTCTGAAAAGGGAATATTTGTATTTGATAATAAGGTTTGACTTTGTAAATATCCTCCATGCCTCTATATTATCGCCTGTCAAACACCAAACAACATTGCCTAGCCATTACTTTGTTTTAATAATGCTTTTGTTTAGCATTTTTAATATAATGTTTATTTAATTGTTTACGTCTGTGAATAAGTTTTTTTTTAGCTAATATTTTTAAAGATGTAATAAGCTACCTTGGGTGCCTTTATGGAGAAGGGCGAGAAAACTATTTTACATAAATAAATAATAAATGGTCATCCATAGCCGAAAAGTAAATTACATGTATGCTCTCTGTTAATTTTTTAAAAAACACTGCTTAAAACACCTCTTGAACATTTGACAAATGTTGAGTTGCTACTGCAGGTAGCTACCAAAGTCAATTTAAAAAAAAAATGAAGCGTCTTTACAAGACTGCTTCAAAACCCCTTTAAGTGCTAGTGTGAAGTATAAATTTCAAATATTTAATGCAGACAAATGCATTAGGAAATCTGAAAGTCAACTGGCCGTGCATGCAGTTTGCCCTGCCCATCCACCCCATTGGGAGTAATCAAAAAGGCAGGATACATTTGCGATATCGCAACATAAGCAGGGCAGGTCTTTTGTAAAGCCAATGCATCTTAATTGTCAATTCAATGAAGATCAAACGGCTCTGACATATTTTGCATTACCTTAGAGAAGGCTTGCAAATAGGTATCATGGTTCAACATGGACAATAATGTTAGGAATATTGGAAAGCAGCAGGAAGAGAGGGCGACTGAACATGAGATGGATTGACACAATAAAGGAAACCATGACCTCGCGTTTGGATATTGTGTAGCTGCATGGATGTTTCCAGAGAGTGTAGCTGTTGCATAAACTGGCCTAGAGGAACTGTTAGATTGTACATTTCTGGGTGCCAAGACTGCACTTCTCCTATTCAATAAATTTGCCTTGTACCTCTGCTGATGAAGATGATTTGGCCTTCATCCCTTTTTTTAGTCTTCTCACCTCTCTTTCTGGATGTTGGGGCTCTCAAGGGTTAAGGCACCTGTTTTGAAGAAGGCTGGCGTCTTGTAAAATGCAGTAGCCCAAGGTGAGGGATCAAGTCTTCAGAGTACAGAATCCACTCGGGTATCAAAATCGGATTTTCAGTCCATTATTTTGCAATAGAAAGAGCGGATCTGTGAATACAAACCTATCTCGCATCCCCAGAGTTCAAACATAGCTTTTCAAAATGATTTGAGCTATCGCTAAAGGCCAACGAAGATAAGTATGTATTGCACAAACTGAAAAATGAAAAGTGATGGGGAGGGGAAAAAAAAGGAATTTTAGACCGACGAAGGTGGGATTCGAACCCACGCGTGCAGAGCACAATGGATTAGCAGTCCATCGCCTTAACCACTCGGCCACCTCGTCTTGACGGCCTTATGCGCTTGATCCACCTGTATTTGAGTTGGAAGGGAAACATGACCTAGGACTTTTTTTAAAAAAAACACTGGTGGATTGCTCATAGCATTGCCTGTAACTTTTGGAAGAGTCCACTCCAAATGATAAAAAATAAATGCAAAGGGGAGAAAAGAAATTAATGGAGTTCGACCGTTCCCTCAAAGAAAGAAAACAAGTACTGTATTTAAAATTTCCATATACTGTACGTAGATGTGTTCAAATTGCCTTAAATTTATGTTTAGCCTTTCGGTTTTCACTGTGTGAAGATTTAGTTTTTCTCATAAGGAATAAAATCGAAGACTTTTTCAAGTTGGTTCCATAGTGTAGTGGTTATCACGTCTGCTTTACACGCAGAAGGTCCTGGGTTCGAGCCCCAGTGGAACCACTTTGCGTTTTTAAAAAATCAAGTCAAAGGAAAAATTATACAGTAACGATTTAGATTTCCTGCTTATATAGGAACCCCTGCTGCCTTAGTAACTAGATCGAACGGTGCCGCAGGAACGCCATTAAAATGATTACAAGTAACGTGCGGTTCGTTACATAGTAGTTTCAATATGTTTCACAAACCCGTTCGCAAAATGTTAAGTCTTCTTGCAGGGAGCTTTCCCTTTTCCCCCCTGGATGTTATAACCCACAATTTAAGATTTCCAATTCTGGTTTTTCGGATGATTAATTTTTATTTTATTTATTTATTTTATTTATATCCCGCCTATCTGGTCGGTTAACCTTTTATACTTTCTCCTTCCTACAATCTGCAAAGAGAAGACCCATTGATTACTGCCAATTGATTCCTTAGAAGAGGCGGGGGAGAAATCTGAATTAATGAGGACGTTATTGGAAGCTGAACGACTAGGATTAAGCGGGAAACAAGATGAAAAATCTCCGTTTTGAAATGCAAGATGATTTACTGTACATTTAAAGAAAACACAGATGGATTAAATGCTCAAAGTTCCTTTTTGCATGGTTATCCAAAACTAACCGTGTGGCCCGTACGGGGATCGAACCCGCGACCTTGGCGTTATTAGCACCACGCTCTAACCAACTGAGCTAACCGGCCATCTGGGAAAGGCTTCTAGGTCCTCAGATACATACCACAAAACACCACCTAATTTAAATTCGTCCAGATTAATGCCCGTATTATATGGGTAAAAATTGACCTGTGGAACACGGAATAATCCGTAAAAATTGTGTTTTATTCATTTATTTATTTATTTTATTTATATCCCGCTTATCTGTGGTTTATATCCCGCTTATCTGTGGTTAAGACCACTCTAGGCGGCTAGAAAAAAAAACTTCCTGATCCGACATCGTGGGAAAAGCCTGTCAACTCTGCATGTTGTGTCAAGGCGATGGCCTTTACTGGTTCAACCACTGGTGGCTGGAGATATTTTTTTTATGTCTTGTTTTATGACTTGAGTATTAAACTGATCTTGGACATTCGGCTGATTGTCCCCAGTTAGCTGTGTTTTGATTTTAATTTTAATGTTAGAATGAATTCAATCCTATTTTATTTTTGCAGTTCTGCTGTCATTTTTGTTCCCCTTTCGTTTGTTACCTGTTTTTTGGAATCCCTTGATGTTCTTGGACTACAACTCCCAGAAATCTTGGTCAGAACAGGTAGTGCTGAAGGCTTCTGGGAGCTGTAGTCCAAGAACATCTGGGGACCCAAGGTTGGGAACCACTGCCTTTAGGACAGGGGTAGGCAATTAATTTCTATGGGGGGGGCACATGAAAAATCTGAACTGTCTTCAGGGGCCGAACCAACTTTACTGAAAAATAAAACAGTGATGTTATGATTGTTTTTATTTTAAACTTGTTGATCTTCACAAATACTAAAGAAGTTTTTTGTGGTATGTTAAAGATAAGCAGCTGCTCAGCTTTAGACAAAAAGCTATAAATGGTTTTGAAGTTCAAAACTGTCTGCGCGCTGGACAGGAGCAGTTCGCGGGCCGTATGTGGCCCTCGGGCTGCACTTTGCCTAGGTCTGCCTTAGGAGGTAATGAGTGAAAAAATGTACATACAGTATATCACAGAAGTGAGTACTCCTCTTCACATTTCATAAATATTTTAGTATATCTTTTCGTGTGACAACACCGAAGATATGTCACTTGGCTACAATGGAAAGCAGTGAGTATACAGCTTGTATAACCATTTAAATGTGCTGTCCCTTCAAAATAACGCAACACACAGCCATTAATGTCTAAACCGCTGACAACAAAAGTGAGTACACCCCTAAGTGATAATGTTCCAGTTGGGCCCAAGTAGCCATTTTTCCTGCCTGGTGTCATGAGACCCCTTTAATGTCACAAGTCTCAGGTGTCCAAACTGGGCACAAAGTGTCAATATTTTGTGTGGCCACCATTATTTTCCAGCACTGCCTTAACCCTCTTGGGCACAGAGTTCACCAGAGCTTCACAGGTTGCCACTGGAGTCCTCTTCCACTCCTCCATGACAACATCACAGAGCTGGTGAAGATTAGAGACCTTGCGCACCTCCACCTTCAATTTCAGAATGCCCCACAGATGCTCAATAGGGTTGAGGACTGGAGATGTGATTGGCCAGTCCATCACCGTTACCCTCAGCTTCTTTAGCAAGGCAGTGTTCACTTTGGAGTTGTCTTTGGGGTCGTTATCATGTTGGAATTTTGCCCTGCAGCCCAGTCTCCAAAGGGAGGGGGTCATGCTCTGCTTCAGTAGGTCACAGTACATGTGGGCATTCATGGTTCTCTCAATGAGCTGTACCTCCTCAGTGCCAGCAGCACTCATGTAGCTCTAGACCATGACACTCCCACCACCATGCTTGACTGTAGGCACAACACACTTGTCTTTGTACTCCTCACCTGCTTGCCACCAAACACGCTTGACATCATCTGAACCAAAGAAGTTTATCTTGGTCTCATCAGACCACAGGACATGGTTCCAGAAATCCATGACCTTATTCTGATTGTATGCAGCAACCTGTATGCGGGCTTTCTTGTGCATCATCTTTCAAAGAGTCTTCCTTCTGGGACAACAGCCCTAGAGACCAGTTTGATGCCATGTGCGGCGTATGGTCTGAGCACTGACAGGCTGACCCCCCCCCACCACTTCAACCTCTGCAGCAATGCTTGCAGCACTCATCCATCTATTTCCCAAAGCCAACCTCTGGATATGATGCTGAGCACGGGCATTCAGTTTCTTTGGTCAACCATGGCGAAGCCTGTTCTGAGCTTTGTCCTGTTAAACCGCTGTGTGGTCTTGGCCACCGTGCTGCAGCTCAGTTTCAGGGTTTTTGCAATCATCTTATATTTTAGAAGCTGTTAGCCTTCATAGCCTTGCTTCAGTTTACAACCAGGGGTGGGCTACCCTTGCAAATCTTCTTGGACTTCAGTTCCCATCATCCTTATGCTGGTCACTGCTGATGGAGCTATAAGTAAAACACTATGGAAGGGGGGCAAATTGACTAAATACCAGAAACCAATTGCTGATTCATGCTTGAGCAAGTTATGCTGGCAGGCTGCCACTAATTAACAAGGTCCTGGTTGCACTCTGCTAATTAGCAGCAATTTGCCACCTTGGTTAACACCATTTTACTTACGCAAGCATAAGTTGCCAGTTGGATTCTGGCCATCGTTTTCCTGGGTCTTGACTCTGATGATAAAAAAGTACCTGTGGTTGGAAGATGCATACTTAGGATGGGTGGGATGTTTGGAAAATCAATGTTCTGTTACAGATCTTGAGCCTCAATAGTTAAGTAAAACAAGCTAGTTCAACCAACACATATCTAAGTTTAGGATTTTCTCCCAAATACAAAACCCAGATACACAGATTCTAAAAGTCAATTTCATTTATTAGTACATTGCAAATCGCGTTTGGTCCCAAGTGGTCTTCCAAGGAGATCAATAGAGTCCTGCGCAGTGTTGACCTCTTGTGTTCACTTGGAGTACTGCATGTCCATTGTTGTTCATTCCCTCCCCAATTTAATCATGTAGAGCACACTTTGGGCAGGAACATGTGAGGACAACAGCCTTGGAAGTAATCCAGTAGTCTTGGGGATCTGGTCAATTCCAGCTTGTAAATTAGTGGCACAGAGCAGCTTGTGAGTGAGTGTAGCAAGTCACACTAGAAAGGCAGAGCTCCACAGAGGAACTGCGATCAGGGCTGGCCCTCAGGATAGCGTAAACACCACTCGCAGGCATTCTGGAACATGCGAAGCCATGGGGAGACCTTCATGGACTGCCGCCAGGTGGTCGGCATCCAAGGCCACTGCCAGGGCAGGACACAACGCTCTGGGTGTGGCATCATGGCCAAATGGCGTCCGTCCGGAGAGCAAATGCCCGCGATGCCCAGGGGAGACCCATTGGGATTGAGAGGGTACTCCTCGGTCGGCACCCCTTGGTCATCCACGTAACGTAGTGGGATCAAACGTGCAGCACGGACCTGGGCCAGGACTTCGGGAGAACGGAACCGCATCCGACCTGGTAGGTATACGTGCGAAGAAAGGCATGGAAGGAGTTAAAGAAATCAGGTCTAACAATACATATGCTGCAGCCTCTCCCCATTAGCCAATGTTGTTTATTATTTGTCCAATAAGGATGCACCAAGAGGCCCGACCCAAAGCAAAACCAGCCTATTGGAGTCCTCTCTTGAACACAGGTATGGTTTCCAGTTCTATATGCTACTGTATCATTCCCCCCCTTTTTAAAAAAAATTGTTGCTATTTTTATTTATTTTCATGATGTGGAGTAACACATTTCTAAACCACGTTACAACTAGAACTCCATAAGATTACTTCTCTGGACTACAAATCCCATAATGCCCCAGGATTCTGGGAGCCGGAGTCCCAAAGGGGTATATTTTCCAAATATTCCCGCAACCACATACAAAACGCATGCATTACCTTCCCCGTGTGCCACCCAGATGCCTAGGGTGGAACCGGCCATCCCCCGCAGCATCAGCGCTGGACTCTCCTCAATACTCAGGCTCACAAAACGTGACTCAAAGCGCCCAGAGGTGTTTGGGCTCAGCAGCACTCCTGGCTGGATGGTCCCGCCTAAGAACGAGTCAAGCCAAAGGCAGTCATGATCTAACATCTGCTGGACACCCAAAAGGTGATTAGCGTAAAAAGCAAGGTATACACCAATGCTGGGCACCATCGTCCTGTTTACCTGCATTCTTGGCATCGGGTCTCTCCGCTCCTACCCATCCGAGCAGCGCCATCAGTTGGCAGCCGTTGCACACCCCCAAGCTGAAGGTGTCTTTGCGCTGGTGGAACGCCTGGAACTGGGTCCGCGCCCGGTGGTTAAAGGTCACTGAAGCTGCCCAACCTAAAATCAAAACATGGAAACCTGATATTGAGATACCACATTTTTCCGTGTATAAGACTATACTTTTGTCTAAAATCTTTAGACTAAAAATTGAGGGTTGTCTTATACACGGAAAGCTGAGAACAAAAACAAGTGGAGGGGAAAGCAGAGATCAAAGCTCTGCAGGACTGCTTTCCCCCTGCACTTGCTAAGCCCCTCTTAGATTTCTTAATTTTGGATTAGAAAAGTCGGGGTGTCTTATATATGGGGGCATCTTATACATGGAAAAATACAGTAATCTACACGTGGCCCCTCCTGGGGTGTTTTTCCAACCCCCTATCATCTGTGACTGCTCACACTTTCCTCTGGGGAGTGTAGGGGCAATTTTGAGGGAACCCTTGGAGCAACTCATATCCCAACATTTTATTTTTTTATAAGTATATTTTTGACCACTAGAGGGTGGAAGAGTGCTTTTTCTTAGGTTGAAAAAAAAATACTTTTGCAGGGCTTACAATCATCCAGACACCCCCAACAATCTCACAAGTAGGTAGGAATCCTATGGTGTTCCTGCCAGGGAAATTCTTAAGTTTGTGGGCCCTGTGTAAGCAAATACACTTTACCTTTGGCAGAGCCCAACACATCTGCGTAACTAAAACCTCCGACGAACACCAAGCCACGGAAAGAGTCGAGGGTCATCTCACCCGAGCACAAATCTTGCATGGTAAGGTCCCAGACCTGTGAGGAGGACCAAGACAGAAGGACAATTGGGGAGCCCTTTAAGACAAGATGTGGATCATGGCATAGCCTTTGCTGGACCCCAAGTCCCAGCAGTCTAGGCGAGCAAAGCCATTGGCGAGGAATGCTGGGAGATGCAGTCCAATCAAATCTGGAGGACTACACTTCACTCATCCTTGGGTGTTTGACGAATTTGGCAAAGAAACTTCATGGGAAGGAGATTAAATCTCTTCTTTAAAGTTTCTGACTCTTCCCCTTGGTTTGTATCCTTATGTCTAATTGGCAGCGTCTTGATGGGTCCATCAAGAAATATCCCAGAAGTTACTAATGAATTATGCAGCATTTGTTGATGCCTGCCTAGGAGAGGCCGGCTCAGCCCAATTCAGACATAAGGGGGGAACATCAGCAGAAGTTGAAAAGCAGCCAAAAAAGAGGTGTTTCTAATTTCAGAGAGGAACTCAACTTTTCCAGAGATTCATCTTGGTTTCCAAGGATCAGTCTTTCCTAGAATAGTAGAATTACAGAGATGGAAGTGAACCCCCGGGTCATCTAGACCAACCTTCTTCCAGAAAACATCCCCAGCAAGAGGCCGTTCAACCGTGGCTTCAAAAAACACAGCCAAACAGAGCCCGTCTCTTTCTGAGGTGATCGGTTCCAGTGCCAGACGTTTTCTAAGTATCTTGAAATGCAGCGAAGGACCTCCACTCTGGCCCTGCCACTACATGGGAGGTCTGAGGCATTCCAGCCTTTTAAGGTAGCCACAGGAACTACGGCTGTAAGGGCTCACCAAGGCAGCAGGCAGAAGTTCCCCGGACTCCCCACTCTCTCGTCTGAGGGCCACAAGACTTTATGCTCAGCCATCCACCTGTCCCATCAACGTGGCTGACTTCCCAAACCCGAGAAGCTTCCGTTGACTTGCCGCGCTGACACCATCTTGGCCTCCACGGCCTGACCAGTTGGGATCCATATTATATTGGCCTGCTTACCTGGAACCCAGCCATGAGGAACGCAGCCACCATTTCACGATCCCCGTTGCTTCCTTCCTCACGCAGGATGGCGACGCGGGGCACAGGAAGACCTGGAGGCCAAAGCAAGGAGATGCACTGTCTCGTATTGCACTTTCTTAACAACTCTGCGTGATTTTCGCTAAGCAATTCACTGAAACTGGCCTTGATGAATTATGCAGACTGATCCTCCTCCTCCTTGGCTCCTCTTTTTCCTTCTTCTTACTACATTGTTATTGTCTATTCTAATATAAACACTTACCCCCCCACACAACAAAAAATCACATATGCTGTGAGTGTGAGAAAAGTCTTTCTCCTTTTTTAAATGCATAAGAGGCTTCCTTCTAAGAGGATACCAATCAGAGCATGGAAGAAATAAATTTTTTTTAAATGATACCTTCCCACAATCCATTGAAGGCCAGTGGGAGCTATCCTCCAGAACTTACAGTCCCATGAAATTACTTTTCCAAACTCTGGGAATGGCATATTAGGCATGATATAAAAACAGGGCGTGCATAATTCTTGTGCCTGGCCTACTGTTTTTAGGTAAAGGGAAGGAAGGGACGAAGACTCTCCTGATTGATCAAAGTAGGATTGAATGACTTGGGCGAAAGCTTTACTTCTTGGTTCTCAGTCTGAAAACAAAGCCCCTTGGTTCAGAGATGCCCCCCCCCTTCCTCTCCCTCTGCTTAGCAAACTGCCTTTAATCTCGTACCCATTTCCTGTAGGAGAGGAAGTTCTTCCTGCGGATTGAAGGCCAGAGTGAAGTTGGGTTCTGTGCGTTTGGCCAGCCCCGTTTCTTCTTGAGACACGCAGTCAGGGTTGGCCTGCAGCCTCTCCAGCTGGAAGCTCGTGGCTTCCCACCACGCCCGCAAAGTGGCCACCTTCTCTGCTAACACCTCCTGGCCATTCACGGTGACCCGAACCTGTAAAAAAACCACACACACAAAGGTTAATTAACAAAGGATCTTGGCGGTGAGATGATGGAGGGAGAAGAGATGAGTCTGCCATATTACCTTTGGGCAGGAAAACTAGTGACCCGGAAGTTCCAAAACAAGAATTGAGGAGCCAAGAGAAAAAGTGAATGGAAATCTTGATCTAGCAAACCTTTCTATAAGGTGGCTGATGCTCCAGCCATAATATCTGCTCTCTTCTGGTCCTTAAAGGGCCACACACCACCTCCAAGAGGTATGTTTCACTACTGTTAGGTGAGATCAAGTCGGAACCAACCTATAATCACTCTAAGAAGGCCTTCCAAGGGGAGATATTTAAGGAGTTTTGAATCACCAGGGAGCTTTCATGGCTGAGCGGAGATTCAAACCCAGACCTCTTCAGTCTTAGTCCATCATTCCGCCCAGTACATTGCACTGGGTATCCCACAGCCTCGCACCCCTTTCAAAGGTAAGGCTTAATATAAGACCTGGGGGAGAAACTATGTCTAAATAGCCAATTCGACACCAACCCCCCCAAAAAAACACTCCGACATTAGTGGTTTCAAGCCCTCTCCCCTTCATGACCCACCTTTTCCCTTTACCATCCCATGAGTTTTTACTGTTGTTGTTTTGTTTTTCCCCCTTGATGGTCACCTCTCTGCACTCACCACGGCACTGGGGCCCCGGGGCCCCGAATACCCGACAGGCACACACCGCACCCCGGCCGTCCGGTACCGTCGACACACATCGGCCGCCGCTGTGGGGGGCACCTCCAGCACCAGCCCAAGCTCCTCGGCAAAAAGCACATCCAGGGCTAAGGAAAGAGCAGGAGAGAAGCAACGTCAACACAAGACAAGGAGTCCAGCCAGAATATGGGCAGGCACCTCTTGTTCAACGTCCGTCCTTGCATTGGCAATATATACAGTTATAAGAGTTTAACATCACTGGCTCTCTTCTATACCATCCTGGGATTTTGGAGAAGGTGCTAAAATCATCTGCTAAAATTAACTTCAGTGCAGTGAGTAGCCCAGAGAGCAGATCTGTCACAAAGGTGTAAGCAGTGGTGTAGTGGAGTCAGGACACGCAGGGTCAAAGCCCCAGGGCTTTCTAAGGAGGGGGGGCAACTAGGACATCACCGGCCAGCCCCCTACAGTATCCATGCTCCCTCTAAGTACATCTGCATTCCCCGAGCAGCTGGGGGAGGGATGGATCTCCCCGAGAACAGTGTATTAAGCTATTCCTGCCCCAAGGCAAAGTATCTGAGGTTGGTTTGGTCTTGAGCAGGCAATTAAGAGCTACTGTCTTTACAAAAGGCCTGTTCCACCATTGGTTAAATGGACCCATCCGGTGCCTGTGTGCTTGGACTTTCCTTATGGGGCGGGGTGGTTATAGGGGCTGTCATGATGAGCGCCTGTACTTCCACACTGTTGATTCTAAGCACCTCCGAAAGCAAAGATCGCAACGTTTCACCGGATGGAGCCATGGCTGTTAAAGAGGCATCAAATGGTGCAAGAACAATTCCCAGTCTTGTTGACCACACAGGGACATCACAACAAGCCACGGTTTGATGGGTTTGGAAACCTGGTTTGCTGTGATGTTGGAATCCAGCTCTCTCTATTCATTAACCAGCCACAGTGCACTTCTTTCGAACAGGAAATGAAGCCCCCTCCATCACCACCACCTGCCCACACCAACCTTCTCTTTCTCCCAGATTCACTGACCATTAATGCCAGGTGCCCCCAGTTCGATCTGGGCCCCACAGTTTCCAGCAAAAGCCATCTCTAGCATGCAAGTCAAAAGGCCTCCATCACTCACGTCGTGTCCAGCAGAAATGACTCCATCTGTCAAGAAGGAAGGTGGGGAAAAAGGAAAAGTTGGTCTCTGTGGGGCAAAGGCGGGTCACGAATACCCTGCAGTATTCCATAGTTCTGTGAAATGCAGCAATGATCACCATTTTTAGAATTACCCCCTTTCTTTTCTTAAAAAATAAAGGGAGTTTCTAGTCCTCATGGAAAGGAAAATATTATTTTTGAATGTATGCAAGGAATACACAAGAGGGTCACAGTGACTTTCAGAGGTCCAAAGGTTTGGTTTCAAGTCCTCTGCACAGCTTGGTAACTCACCGGGTCGCTAACAGAAGTGGAAGTAATTATGTGCAAAATTAAAGCACAGATGCAAATGTGCCCCTTTTCTCTAGGTCCACGGAATTCATTTTTATTTGTCGGAGAATTTGCACTTCTTTACAATAGAACTGAAACTTGAGCAAATTATCCTTTTGGACTACAATGCCCAGAATCCTGCAGCAAGCAGAGCCACTGGTGGATTCTGGGTGTGGCAGTCCAAAATGTTATTTCTCCAGCCTTTGAGCAGAAAGTTAGTCTTGGACAGAGGGCAACAGAGCCTCTTTCCTTCCTTCTGCTGTTTATCTCATAGAACTGAAACCCAAAATAGCTTCCAATGCAGTAAAAAAAAAAACAATAGCATGAAAAGCACAATAAGAGAGGACCCGTTTTCCCGAAAATAAAACCTAACCTGAAAATAAACCCTAGTATAATTTTTCACGATGCACGCAATATAAGCCCTACCCCCAAAATAAGGCCCAGTTGAGTGAAATCCAGCCCTCTACCCTTGTGCAGCAACCAGAAAAAGATGACATGACTGTATTTGAATAAATGTAGATGGTTGTGCATGGAAAAAAAATAAAACATCCCTTGAAAATAAGCCCTAATACATTTTGGGAGCAAAAATTAATATAAGACCCTGTCTTATTTTGGGGGACCCACAATAATTAATTAACAGTTGGGAAAGTCTAATAACAGTATGATCAATTAGGAGTATAGTACCAAGGAGGATGGGGATCAAGGAAAATAATAATGGGTTGTCTCACCCTCACTGGATGGATACTTACCTTGCAGCAGGCTTTGGGTGACTTGAAAGCAGGAAACAAGGGTCTTGGGATTATCGAGGTCTGGAGAAATGTCCCCCAATTGAGAAAAACACTGGGCCAAGGCACTGCCCCCCAGGCGATACCGATCAGGACTGATCGCCACGTGAAGCAGGGTCCCTATGAGATGCCAAAATGAAAACCAACAAACCCTTATGTGATGATCTAACAGTCAGAGTGCAGGACGAGGACCCAAAAAAGCTCATTAGATGACCTGACATACTATTACAGTGGTGCCTCGCATTGAGACATTAATTCATTCCAGCGAAATCGCTGTTGAATGAAAACATCACAATGCAAAATAAAAAAGCCTATAGAAACGCATTAAACGCGATTAATGCATTCCTATGGGCTTAAAACTCACCGTTTAGCGATGATCTTCCATAACGCAGCCATTTCTGGTACCTCTTAAGCGAGGAATCCGTCCCAGAAAACAGTGGGTGGCCATGTTTTTTCCCGGCGGCCATTTTGAAACCGCCGATCAGCTGTGCAAAAATGGTCGCTTTGCGATGATCGGTCATCGCAAAGCGAAAATACCCCATAGGGAACATCGCAAAGCGATCGCAAAAGCGATCACAAAATGTTCGTCGCAAAGCGATTTTGTCGCTAAACGGAGTGATCGCTATGCGAGGCAACACTGTATATTTTAATTTATATATACTGTATGTCATGTGTAGGCTGCCTTTTTCCTTGATGAGGGGACTCAATGCAGTGACAACCTTAAAACAAAGTAAATCGTGCAATTAAAAAGCAATTAAGCTATACTAATAATAAGTCAGGCCTAAGGTCATATAAGGGACAGGGTGGCGCTGCAGGTTAAACCGCAGAAGCCTTTGTGCTGCAAGGTCAGAAGACCAGCCATCGTAAGATCAAATCCACGCGACAGAGGGAGCTCCCGTCGCTTGCCCCAGCTCCTGCCAACCTAGCAGTTTGAAAGCATGTAAAAAATACGAGTAGATAAATAGGTACCACCTTGGTGGGAAGGTATCAGTGTTCCGTGTTTAGTCGCGCTGGCCACGTGACCACAGAAACTGTCTACGGACAAACGCTGGCTCTACAGCTTGGAGACGGGGATGAGCACCACTCCTTAGAGTCAGAAACGACTGGACTAAATGTCAAGGGGAACCTTTACCTTTACCTAAGGGTTATATATGGCCATACACATTGCCATTAGCTGGAGAAAGGTGTGAAATAAATGTAACTAATCATCATCATCATCATCACCTCTTCTATACACTAAAACATGTGCAAGAATATCAAATCAGTCCAAAATTATGAATCCACAACCCAAAATACATGTAGACAGTTGGGCACATGGATGCACGGACAGATTTTTTTCTCAGTTTATGGATACTTCTTTGGTCTGGTTTATCAGAGATTATTCTCAGTAGGTGACCAGAGAAACAGATATTCATAACCCATCTTTATGTCCTTTTTAAAAAACCAACTTTTAACCGCACCAGCTTTTGTTCCAGCCCATAAGAGAACAAATGGATTCTAACTGGGATACAAGAAAAGTTGTTAAGTGGGATTTTTTTTTCCCCATCACAAGACAACCTAAACACAAATTATTGTTTTCTTGACCTTACCTTTCCCTTCTGGGCATTTCAGGTCAGGGGTGACCGTGGCAGTGATGTCTGGACAGACAGCATAAGCTGAGATGACAAGAGTCCCTTGTAGGAAAGAAGCACAACATGAGGAAGAGGTAGAAACAGGAAGGAAAACCCACCCAGAATTAAACAGAACAATTATAGAGAACAGCACATGCTGCAAAGCATGCATGATCCGGGAACATCTGCTTGGGTTGCTAAGGCTCAGATTGCTTCTACCCCTAGGAAATCAATCTGGGGGCAAAAGACAGGATGCTTCTCCTTACTTACCTGGTGCTTTAACCGTTTCAGTGCCAACACGGGCTGCCATACTGAGAGAATCCTTGCCTCCGTCCACAGCGATACCCAGTTCACCCATCACAGAGCACATGGCCCGACAGGCCTCGGCTAAGGCTGCCCCCTCGCCAGGCAGCTTAGCGGCCCACATCCAGTTTCCGCTGCACTTGACATCCTGCAAAGACACATCCATGTCAAGACTACGTTACACAGACATCTAGACTAGCGTAGCTAACCAATACCGTTCTAACTGTTCGATAGTGCTTTTCGTTGCAATGGCTCTGCCTGCAAAATGCTGGGATTTGTTGAGGTAACACTTCTCCACAAGAGCACTTGAGCGCTGTCGTTTTTATTTGGTACAGAATTTACATTTCTTTACAACAGAACTGAAACTTGAGCAAATTATCCTTTTGGACTACAATGCCCAGAATCCTGCTGCCAGCAGGACCACTGGTGGATTCTGGGTGTGGCAGTCCAAAATATAAGGGAAGTGCCCCAGAGCCCTCTAGCCCAAAATGTCTAGGCAGCCTGCCAAACTACAAATCCCAGCATTCCATTGGACACAGCCCTAAACCTTGAGAGCAAACGTCTAGGTTCAGAGGCAAACTCCCAAGATCTAAACTGCAGGAGCAGAGCGTGAGGCGATTTGGAAGAAATAATAGAGGATACGGAAATCACAGCTTGTGCAGAACGGTTGTTGGGGGGTCACCGGCCAGGGAGGACGGTGACGTTTGTGAGAATGAGAAACACACTGAATGAGTGAAAGAAATAACAAGGGGAAAAAGACAGGATAAACACTAAACACACAAATAAACATTCTTCTGGAGGATTTTTTTTAATGCAAGGAGATAAAAAGTGGAACGCTTTTGTGCAAGCCTAAAAGAAAAAAGAAAGGAAACATGTGGCCCTCAAGATGAGGAACTACAACTTCTCTCACACCACACACCTCAGTTTTCCCTAAGACTGATGGATACTCTTGCTAAGATTGATGGGATCTGAAGTTTAACAATATATGAAGTACAAGACTTCCGAAAAATGGACAATTTCCTCCCTTAGAATTTCTACAGAAGTTTCAACTCTGAAAACATAATATCCAAGTATTGTTTGCTTGAGCACAACATTCATGTCAATCTTTGGGGGCCTCTAGATACAATGGACTAGTGAATTAGATCTCTCTGCTCTGATAAAATGATGGGGAAAGTTATGAGTACCCATTTGGGCAACGGTATATAATGGCAGGGTTGTGTCACCTTGAGGTCTGTGACGCGAGCGAAGACGAGATTGGTGAGCGCCTCTGCTATAGCCAATCGGGCACCAGCGGCAGGGTCAATGAGCCCTTTGATAGGCTGCTCCCCGAGGGCAGTGGCTCCTCCCACCGTTTCAAAGGGAGAGAGGGCCACCACAGCGACGTCCGCCAAAGGGGTGTGTAAGGGACCCACACACTGCTGTTGGGCCACCAGCCCTGTCACGGAGCGATCAACCTGGGGAAAAGAAACAAGAGTAAAAAACAGATCAGACAAAAAAAAGGCCGACATACAAAGCTTCTCCCTTATGTTGTTGTTCTTATTTGCCATCAAATGGTGACTGTATGAATTATGTGTTATAGAAATCACTAACAGCCCTGTCAGGTTTTGCAGACTAAAAGTTGTGGCTTCCACCCATATATATATATATATATGCACCCCTTTAACACATGCATGCATAACTATGTATGCACATATATTAGAGGGGGCAAAATCTGTGTTTTTGGACTACAACTCCCAGAATTCCCCAACTGTGACACACACACACACACACACACACACACACACACACACACACACACACACACACACACACACACACCCTCTAATGTGTATACTACAGAACTCAGAATTTACTAACTCTAGGCCAACTAAGGAACCCTTAACCCAATGAAATTTAACAAGTCAATTTGTTGATTAAAAGTACTCAGTCTCAGAGGTTGGGATTAGCCAGCCCCATGGCTTCTTTGAAAATCTAACCATTCAATTAATGAATGAATCAAGGACCGTAGAGCGAATTAAATCCCAAAATTAACAACAGCCCATTCGTGCCCCTGTATCTAACCACCGATATTAATAATTTTATTTTTAAACCCAGCATGCCATGCTCTGGAATGGATATATGACAGCATCAAAAAGGACATGAAGAGTGCCCAAGGTTACCTTATTGGTCAGGTATCGTTTACTGGCAACGGAGGGCAGCCTCAGCACCCGCTGGAGGGCATCGACCACAGAAAGATCACCAGGGAGATCCAAAGGTTGGAGAGCTCGCTTCGCACGATTCAAAATAAATTCCTGGTCAGCAGAGATTAACATCAGTGAATGCACAGTATAATATTAGCCAGGCTTGGTGCTGCAGGAGGAAAGGAGAATTTAGGGCCTATATTCTGGAAATGTCCTTCAGTGATCCTCCATCTGGCCAACTATGGTGATAACTTACGAACGTGAGTTAGTGATTGGAGATAAGAGTCAGTGATTGGAGATAAGAGGTTAAGCCAAAGAAGCTGGTGGAGGGAAGTGAGTTCTGACCTGCAGCCCAGGTTAACCTTTGAAAATTTCTTCATAAAATTGAGCCCTACCTTCTTCACACCCGTGTTCGGAAAATGTCAAAATGATAAGAAGGCCATCTGTCTCCACCCACTTTGGTCATCCTACATTTTAAGTGAGCTTTTGCAAAGACTTTTCCTCCAGAGCGAGTTCTGCCCGTACCCCCCCTCCGTACCTTCCGCGGCATTTTGCCCAGAACCCATTCCAGCTTCAAGTTCACGGGTGTGGCCCTCTCTCCCACTTGGCCCTTCTCCAACTCCGTCTCACTCGCCGGAACCTTCGTGTCATCCACCAGCACGATCTGTTCAGGATCCGTTCCCCCGGGGAAGAGAAGAAGTAAAAAAAGTCACTTTTACAGATCACCTCCTTCCAAAACTATTCCAGCGAGTAGCTTTTCCAGCATCTTCAGCGGCCAGGTTCCCCACCTTACATGTATTTTCTCTCTCGCCCACCTTTTCCAACCTCTGCGTTGCATCATAAGCACAACACTCAACGTCTCCAACAATAGTAGTAAGTTAGCAATGAGTCCTACAACTCCCAGCAGCACTCAATAGACAGCCAATAGTGAAGGATGATGGGGTTTCAGTCCCAAAAAAATACACATTTTCTATTCCCATTGAAACTACAGTGGTGCCTCGCTTAACGAGTGCACCGTATAGCGATGTTTCCGTATAGCGATCCCTTTTTTTGGGATCGCTATACGGAAACATACCCGATCTTCGCAATGGGGAAAACCCGCATTGCAAAGATCGGGTATTGCGGCGGCCATTTCGGAGCCGCCGAACAGCTGATCGGCGGTTCCAAAATGGCCGCCGGAAGCCCGGAAATGGCTGCCGGCAGCCGTTTTCGCGCCCTGCCCTCGCTTAGCGAGGGTGCGAAAATGGCTGCCGGCAAGGGGAATCCTCGCTGAACGGGTAAGTAAGCAAGGTATTGGAATGCATTAAACTAAGTTTAATGCGTTTCAATACGTTTCCCCTACCCGTTTAGCGATGATTCCGTATAGCGAGGGTTAATCCGGAACGGATTAACCTCGCTATGCGGGGCACCACTGTACTAGAATATGTTCTCGGTCTCAAGCTTGTACGCTCTCGTGCCTATGGCATGGAATCTGAACCTGGTATGTTTAAATAGCAAATTAGTTTCCAATATTACTGAAAACTCTCCAATATGAATTTTGTTGCGGTTGTCTACATCTTCAATCTGGTGAAGTTTTAGAAGCAACTTTTCAAATCCATTGACATTTCCGATCAAAAGCCATGATCGCTAAAGTTATGTGAAAATCTATTTTTAAAAGGAAAAAAAATCTCCTTTCAATAATCAAATGCTTTAGAAGTTTAGGATTCTATTAACCCCAGATATTTAATATCACAAGGATGAAGAGTTTTTGATTCGGCAGATGTTGTGTGACTACAACTCCCATCATTCTTCACCACTGGATCTGCTAGCTAGGGTGGATGGGAGTTATAGTCCAACAAATCTGAGGGGCACACACCTTTGCCACGTTACAGTTAATTGTGACAAGTGCTATCTTCCTAAATTTTTTCAGAAGTTAATTTTATTTCTATTTCTTTAACAATATAACAAAAAATGGCTTATTGACACTGCACTATCTGTTCTCAGACAATTAATCAGTGATCTTTTGGATGTCCGTACTCGTTTCGTGCAGGGCTGCAACCCTAACCTGCTCTTTCATTCCCCAGTTTCATCGAATGATGTCCCTCTAACTCTTAACATACCCGTCCATCTCCTGTAATCCTGCCTACAAAGTCAACAGGGCATCTCTCACGGTGTGCCAGGCGGTGCAGGAAATCTGCATGGCGAGGGCGTAGCAAGAGAGCATTTGATTCTTGATATTCAGCTCCCCAGATTTCCAGAACACTCAATGTGGGATCTCCCAGCTGCAAAAGGAAGGAGAGAAAAAAACTCAAGACAGAGCTTTGGGGAATTCAAAAAGAGATGAAAAATCGACTGCACTGCATCTTCCACCCTGTTTGTTAACCATCTTAACTATCCCAGCTTAGTCGAGTCATTTTGAAAAGAATATGTTATAGTTGTAAAGCCCCAAAGGAACTTTGGTCTCATCATTTCAGTTTTTTTTTACTTAGGTTACTCTTTACTTCCCCCTTATTCGGAAATTACTAAAATTACTTTTAGTTACTTTTTGAAACGTATATTTGAAGGCTGGGCTGTAATGCAAAACACATTTCAGTATTGAGGACACAGAGTCCTGTAAGTATAAAAGAAACTGAAACACTTAACAATTACACTTCTCCCTCATTAAATTACAAGCATAAGCAAATTACTTCTGCCTTATTGCCAAAAAGAATGAACGGCAAGTAAGACATTATTTGGAATTAGTTAATTCCTAGCTCTGCTTGTCACTTATTGACAGCAGTTTGGAAGAGAAAAACTCCTAAGTTTGCAGTTTTGTGTGTAAGTCTAAAGAAATGTCTATATCTCCCTGTTCTGGGCTTTTGGAAAGAGGGATCCATCCATCCATCCATCCATCCATCCATCCATCCATCCATCCATCCATCCATCCATCCATCCATCCATCCATCCATCCATCCATCCATCCATCCATCCATCCATCCATCCATCCATCCATCCATCCATCCATCCATCCATCCATCCATCCATCCATCCATCCATCCATCCATCCATCCATCCATCCATCCATCCATCCATCCATCCATCCATCCATCCATCCATCCATCCATCCATCCATCCATCCATCCATCCATCCATCCATCCATCCATCCATCCATCCATCCATCCATCCATCCATCCATCCATCCATCCATCCATCCATCCATCCATCCATCCATCCATCCATCCATCCATCCATCCATCCATCCATCCATCCATCCATCCATCCATCCATCCATCCATCCATCCATCCATCCATCCATCCATCCATCCATCCATCCATCCATCCATCCATCCATCCATCCATCCATCCATCCATCCATCCATCCATCCATCCATCCATCCATCCATCCATCCATCCATCCATCCATCCATCCATCCATCCATCCATCCATCCATCCATCCATCCATCCATCCATCCATCCATCCATCCATCCATCCATCCATCCATCCATCCATCCATCCATCCATCCATCCATCCATCCATCCATCCATCCATCCATCCATCCATCCATCCATCCATCCATCCATCCATCCATCCATCCATCCATCCATCCATCCATCCATCCATCCATCCATCCATCCATCCATCCATCCATCCATCCATCCATCCATCCATCCATCCATCCATCCATCCATCCATCCATCCATCCATCCATCCATCCATCCATCCATCCATCCATCCATCCATCCATCCATCCATCCATCCATCCATCCATCCATCCATCCATCCATCCATCCATCCATCCATCCATCCATCCATCCATCCATCCATCCATCCATCCATCCATCCATCCATCCATCCATCCATCCATCCATCCATCCATCCATCCATCCATCCATCCATCCATCCATCCATCCATCCATCCATCCATCCATCCATCCATCCATCCATCCATCCATCCATCCATCCATCCATCCATCCATCCATCCATCCATCCATCCATCCATCCATCCATCCATCCATCCATCCATCCATCCATCCATCCATCCATCCATCCATCCATCCATCCATCCATCCATCCATCCATCCATCCATCCATCCATCCATCCATCCATCCATCCATCCATCCATCCATCCATCCATCCATCCTTCCTTCCTTCCTTCCTTCCTTCCTTCCTTCCTTCCTTCCTTCCTTCCTTCCTTCCTTCCTTCCTTCCTTCCTTCCTTCCTTCCTTCCTTCCTTCCTTCCTTCTGCCTGTCTCTCCTTCTCTCCTTCTCTCTCTTTTTTTCTTTCTTTCTGTCTGTCCGTCTGCCCGCCCTCCCTTCCTTCCTTATGGCAGCTCACAAAATTAAAAAAAAAAAAAATAAAACCAAAACTTAGAGAAAACATTAATAAAACCATGTAAACCTGCTTCACCAGAGGTGATAGTCAGCTTAAAACATAGAAAGGGCTGGAATGGATGGGGCCAGATTGCCTTCAGAGGGTACGGCCCGAAGCAAAGGGATTCCAATTTTGAGAAAGGAGATTTCCCCTAAACATCAGGAAGAACATTTTGAAAGTAAGAGCTGTCTGGCAGGGGAACAGACTGCTGTAAGAGGTGGTGGATTCTCCCTCATTGCAGGTTTTGAAGTAGAGATTGGACAGCTGCTGGTCAGTGTGGATTTAGGTGTGGATTCGCAAGAAAGCTGGACTTGATGACCCTTGCGGTCCCTTTCAGCTGTGCCATTTTATGATTCTACAAGACACACCAGCCTTCACAGATGGCCAGCCACTGGAAAGTATTATGGGACACCCACCTGGAACCGACTTGCGTAGATAACAGCCCCAGCCGGCTCGCTCAGTTCCTTCAAAACATTCCCTAGAACAGAGAGAGAGAGACTGAGTCAGAAAAATAAAAGCTCTTATCATTCTCACAGTCCTCGAGGATCAAGAAGACCATCATCATTCCATGGCCTCCCACTTACACAAAAGGTCCACACACCTCTTCCTCTATCCATCAAAGTCAACCTCCAAGAGCAGGCCCAGTTGCCATAGCAACTACTCCAACTTAGCAAGAACAGTAGTGGCTCTAATGGCCCAGGGGATGCTAGAGTGTTCTTTAGCCCCAGAGATTCCTGCCAGGCTAAAAACCTCCTTTCTGGGAGGAAATATAGTCTTTCTCATCTCTTTTTTCGTCAGTGTTGGCAACAACAAATGGGGGAATGAGGGAGAGAGAGAGAGAGAGACTATGCCTCAGGTCACCAGGCTTTCCGCCCAAACATTTTAAGAACTGTTTTCTTGCTTCTGCATCATTGCAGCGTCACCTTGTTACTGGTTTTTATTTGGTTTTTAGATGCCAACATTTTCTTCTCAGCTCTGGCATTATCTTGGCTTTGGATTCTGCTTTTAGTCATTTAGCATTATCGCTGCATTTTTCATTTCCAATAAGCCATATGCTGCCCAGAGACCTCTGACTACTCATTCACACAACTCTGGATAGGCACGGTTTCCTCAAAAGGAGAACTAGAGCATTCTAGGCAACAAAAACATTGATACTTATGCAATTGCTACTGGGTAATTTATTGCATATGTGTGGGACAGGGTTAAACCGCAGAAGCCTCTGTGCTGCAAGGTTGGAAGACCAGCCGTCATAAAATCGAATCCACGCAACGGTGTGAGCTCCCGTCGCTTGTCCCAGCTCCTGCCAACCTAGCCGTTCGAAAGCATTTAATAATGCGAATTGATAAATAGGTACCACCTTGGTGGGAAGGTCATGGTGTCCTGTGTCTAGTCGTGCTGGCCATGTGGCCACGGAAACTGTCTTCGGACAAATGCTGGCTCTACGGCTTGGAAACAGGGATGAGCACCGCGCCCTAGAGTCGGACATGACTGGACTAAATGTCAAGGGGTACCTTTACCTAATTTATTGCTGCTTGGGAAACCTGTGAAAGGTTCTTCACCGTGACAGCCTTCCTTCAGGATCTGTGCAGCAGGCACACTGAGACTTTCCACAAAGCTCAGTTGAGTCAGAAGGAAAGAAATAAAGAACAAAAAGACCACAAAGCCTTCTGCTAGCCTCTCACCGTTTCCTCCAGCACCCTGGTCATGCAAGCTACAAATGGGATTGTTTTCTCCACTTTCCACGCAGCCTCGCAAAACCCGGTTCATTTTTTGCTCCATCTCGGCGTCACCACGTTGCACGGCCCCAAAATCGAGCTCGCTGGCATTGTCCCCTTGGACCTGGCAAGGACAGTAAATGTGTGTGGGTGGGTGTGAAAGGCTTCATCATGAAAGGTCATAGCTTTTTCCCAACTGGCCAGTCTGGGAGAGAAAACCTGAAAGAGTCCAAGGAAATTGGCTTTCTTCCAGCCCATGCTTCCAAAGGGATCCAGAAGGTAGAAATCCCAGCTTCAACAGAGATACTGTATTTGCTTTCAAACCAGCTTGTCCCAGTTCATAAAGGTGGCAGCACAGGGGCTGCTGCTCCCTTCCCTGCCTCCAACAGCAGCTCACCAGGCCCAGCTTGCTTGCTTTTTCTGCCTCCTCAGTTAATCTCCCAGTCATGAGCAAGAGCACAGACTTCTCTGCCCCGCCCTTTTCTCTGATTGGGAGATCAGACAAGAGGGCGGGGCCGAGGAAGCTGAGCCGTTGCTGGGATTGGGAGATCAATGAAAGAGGTGCAGGAAGCTCCCCTGCTGGGTTTGGTGAGTGACTGGTGGAGGTGGGGAAGGGGACGAACCAGGTCAAACTGCTTCGTGCCCATCTCTAGTCAGAAGCAGAGAGAACTGAGAACCCCACTTACCTGAATGGAAGAAGCCGCTCCTCCTCCCACACCGATTCGATAAACTGGGCCTCCAACTTTGACAACATCCATACCTAGAAATCAGAACTGACGTTGCAATTAGGCAGTAAAAAAAATCATCATCCTCTGATCATGGACACAGAATTCAATATTCCTAGAATTGCAGCTTTCATTGAGAAAGACCCAAAGTTTTGTAGCGCGTCCAAGACTAACAAGTTTTTTTTTCATAAGCGTTCATGCCTCCAAGCCCACTTCTTCAGATGAAGATTGTGGTTTGTGCAAGAGACGTCTCTAGTCCTCATGACGGCTTGGAAGCGAATGGGTGATGCCTGGGAAAATATGAATTCCGAGGTGAGGAAGGAGAAGGAAAAGTTTCAGTGCTTCTTCACCCTCGCTGTCATCAGCACCAGAAGAACAAAACTGTGCTGAATATATTATGGCAATTATAAATAAATTATTGGTAGATTAATGAATGAATCCATCATCAGCAAAAATGTCTGCTCTGATACAAAAGTACATGCTTTCTAAATTGAGAACACCGTTCTGGTCTGTGAAATGTTTAAACACCAATTAATCAAAAGGAATAACTGATTAAATACTGCCCCTTGGAATACGGAGAATTCTAGAGCCATCGGTTTCAAAATATTACTCTCCACCCTAAGGCTTCCGGATAGGACAATGCTGAAATCCATCAGAATACATACCAGGCTGTGGGAGTTCCTTGCGTACATGCACGTCCTCCATGGCCCCGATGCCACCGCTAAACATGATAGGCTTAATCCATTCATGCCGCTCGCCATCTGCCAGGCGCATCCCAAAAGACCGGGCAAAGCCTGTGCCGAGCACAATGGGGAGAGGCGCTGAGAATCAGTTTCCAAATATTGCGGTCTCCTCCACTGTACAACCCCCCCCTTCAATTTCTCCCCTGTCTTCATGACTTCACTTGCCCCCTGCTCTTGTTAGATCAAGAATAGGAAAAGGTGTAGCTCACTCTGGATCCCCAGACACACACACACACACACATTGAACCTGGATGGTCACTTCTTGGGTCTAAAGGAAGCATTTAATGACCTAAAACAAGCCTGGGGCAGGAGGAGTTACGTTTACATGGCAAATCAGTGTCCCAAACATTCCTGGAAGTGGAGATGGGAGTTTCATGTACAATTCTAGGACTGACCTTTCCCATCCCCCCCCCCGAGTGACAATGGGGTGTAGCCCTCCAAAGTCCATGGGAGGGGAAACACAGCTTCTGAAGCCCCACAAGCCGCCCATCCCTATATCTCCAAATCCCATATCTTCAAAGTGGAAAAAAACCCACAAGGCACAAAATTCTGTTGCTTAAGTCACACCAGAGTAAGCCCACTGAATGAATGGGGATTTGGTGATCCAACTCTCCCACTGATTCAAGTAGGTCTACTCTACTTAGTGACTTAGTAAGTCGCTGTGAGCATAAGCCCCTTTGAATCAGGGGAACGTCTCACCAAATCCCCATTGATTCAGTGGCCGACTCTGATGTGCATTGACTCTACCGAACAACAGGATTTTGGCCACCGAGTGTGTTGGAAACCAAGACAATATGTTGCCGACCTGCCAGCACAGGTTCTCCAAATTTATTGCCGTAGTCCGAAGCCCCGTCGCTGGCTCCGATGGCCACCTCCACAGGCCGGGCAAAGTTGTCAGGATAGGGCAAGGACAGGTCCTCCCAGGGTAATGAGTAACCTGCAGACAAACACCGGGAATACACAAGGGAGCGTTTTCCCATAACCAAGTTCTCCGGATATCTCTTGCTGCCTTGGACTTGATGCAAATGCATCGCGACCCCATCGGTCACAAGAGACGGTAGCAGGACCCAGTCTTGACCTCTCTCAATCCTCCACAACCACTTTGAGAGGTCAGAAAAGCGTTCAGTTCTAGGCGAGAGGTTTCCCCGCTTCTGAACAACCACTTACTTCTTATCTCTGATCACTGATCCGAGATAAGAGCAAGACTGCAGACTAGATGAGAAGTTACTGCAGTCAACTGATGAGATGCTAGAAGCATGCCAGTCAAGCACCCAGATGGACACCCAGCCCCAGTATATGCCAAGCCCATGATGAACTGCAATTAGTCGTGGCAAACTGTGTGGTTCCTCTTGCCCACATCTAAAATCCCGCCAGGATTTGGGGTCCCTGGGACTTAAGAAGTCTCAGCACACTTCTTCTCCATGATCTTCGTACAGTGGTGCCTCGCTTAACGAGTATAATCCATTCCAGCAAAATCTCTGTAGAGCAAAATCCTTGTTAAGCAAAATAAAAAATCCCATTGAAACGCATTGAAAACCTGTTCAATGTATTCCATTGGGCTGAAAACCACCGCCCAGCGAATATCCTCCATGGGGTGGCCATTTTAGGTGCCTGTAAAGTGAGGAATCTGTCCAAAAACACAACAGGGAGCCATTTTACACAGCGGGCGGCCATTTTAAAGCCACCGATCAGCTGTTTTAAAAACATGGTCTAGCAAAAAATTGGTTCCCGAAGCAGGGAACTGATCGTCGGGAAGTACATTTTTGCCGATTAAAACATCGTTTTGTGGTTGTAAAAGCAATTGCAAAACAGTCATCGTATAGCAGTTTTGTCATTTAACGAGGCAGTCGTTAAGTGAGGCGCCACTGTATTCCAGGCACACACAAGTGGCCGCGACTCACCTGGGATGTGAAGATTGCCAAAGCTATACCCAGCTGTCCCCGCGATCACATGGGCCCCACGTCCTGTGCATTGCACGTCCCGGATCCGTCCGCCTGTCCCCGTGGTGGCACCACTGAAAGGCGCAACCCCTGCAACAAGAGGTTGAAAAACATCAGCTGTGCAAATATGGCTAGTTCTCTGTGCATCATCCAATCCCACAGAACACATTTTCATTTTTGTATTCACTCACACCAGCCAGAGTTTAGAAACAGAGCAACATGGATAGATATAAAGTTTTTAAGCTATCTGTCTGTCTCTCTCTCTCACTGTATCTGGTCTGGTTTTCATCCCGCTGGCATCTTTTCAAGTCACGCTCCAGCTTTCTGGCAGCATTCCTGGACTTTGGACTTTTTCTTAACAGGCAAGATGATTCAACAACAGTTCCTAAAGTTTGAAAGCAATGAATGCATAAAGAGAAAAGGACGAGACCCTTATAATTCGCTAACTCCAGTTTTGCAACCCGATTTCAGGTGCATCCCCGAGGACTTTCTATTGCTTCTCGATTCTGATAACCATGATTATCAATAGAAATCTAACAGTCTGTGAAAAGATAGGTAGCAAGTAAACAGAGAAGACATGGGGATGTAGCTCAGTGGTAGAGCGCATGCTTTGCATGTATGAGGTCCTGGGTTCAATCCCCAGCATCTCCAGTTTTTTTTCTATAGATTATAAAGGTGTCATTCAAAGGTTTGCTCTCTTTCTAACTCCATCCCCCAGAATACTCCAAAAATCCCCTAGGCAGTATTCTGCGAATTTCAACCCACAAACACTCAAGTATACCTTGAGCAGGGCCTACCTCTGACTTTCTGAGGCCTTTACTTCCTGTTGTTAATGTTTTTAAAAAAGAAAGCTGCCGGATGCTTCCTGGGGGTTGCAGTCTCACTGGATAGAGCGCACCTCCCAAAGAACGATGACTCCCAGAAAGCACCACAGCAACTTTTTAAAACAACAACAGGAACACGAACAACAGGAAGTAAAGACCTCAGAAGAGCATGTACCGTCAGAGGTAAGCCTTGCTCCAGGTGAGGAAAATGTGGGTTTGTAAGTGTGTGTTTGTGCTATGAAACCCCCCAGAACTCTACCTCAGGAACTCTTAAGAGAATTCTGGGAGATGGAGTCCAAAACAACAGAAGATCATACCCATATTCTCAAGGGCTATTAGCCAAAATAACAGCATGCCAGTGGTGGATTTGAGCTTCCCAGAGGCATCCAGATAGCCACTGGAGGAAACATGATGCTGGACTACATAAATTCCAGATGGGGGTAAGCCACTTGTATGGGGGGGGGGGGTTAGACAACAATTCCCATATGCCCAGTCATTGATCAGGCTGGTTGGGGATGATTGTAGACTATTCCCTCCCACTGTGAGGAATACCAACATGGCTTTACTGGCTGAGACATTTCATTAAGTTACATTTATTAAATTACATTGCATTTTATTAAATTACTTATGGCAACTGAGGCAGGTTTAATGACTTTTTAAATATGTATATATTCGTTTGTTTATTTATTTATATCCTGCCCTTTTGCAAATGATCTCAAGGTGTGGCGCAGGCAACAGAACAATTTAAAACAAAGGGAAACTATGAACTATTTAAAACAGTTTTAATCACCTTTTCTTTCTTTCTTTCTTTCTTTCTTTCTTTCTTTCTTTCTTTCTTTCTTTCTTTCTTTCTTTCTTTCTTTCTTTCTTTCTTTCTTTCTTTCTTGCTATATCTACAGAATCTTCCTTACATCAAAATACACGGGAAAAGCATATCTCATCCTACTTCCTTTCCCACTTCACTCACCAGTGGGGAAATTGTGGGTCTCTGCTGTGAAAATGACATGCCGCGTGGATGTACGTTTCTCGAAAGGGCTGGAGTGGGATGGATCCCTAGGCCACAGCGAAAGGACTTCCCGGCCTTGGATGGCACTGAACGGGGAAAAAGCATTTATTTAATGTATTTATTTCATACAGTCATGTCCAAGTGTTCTTCCAAAATAACTCAAGACAAGGTCTTGTTTTACCATCTGTATCCTGCAAATCTATCCTGCAAGGTTAGGCTTGCAAGATCCTGACCAGCCGAACAATTACCCGGTGAGCTTCAGGACTGAGTGGGGAATCTGAACCCAGATCTTTCAAGCCAGACCCTGAGAGTCTCCCCACTAAATGATGCTGAAATAGTTATACAAGCCTCCAAAGTTGATGTGCCAACCGAATGGCTTCCTGCCATTTGTAATCCGGCTGCTCCATTCCCACAACTCAGCCAAAGACCCTTTACCTGCTGTTGTCGCAGAACTTGATGACATTGTTAGGGTTGCTACGTTCCTGGGTCTTCATGATGGACTCAAAGAGAGACTCCTTCAGTTCCTGGCCGTCCAGCAGGAGGCGCCCTTTGAAGAACCAATGCCGGCTGTGTTCGCTGCCCAGAAAGACATCCAGAAGGAAAAACAAAACAAAACATGAAATTGAGGAGCAAAGGAACACAGTGAGGCAGAGCCAACATTATTTCCAGTTGTCACCAACACAAGCTGGGGAACTTTGGAACTCACTGCTACTAGACAACCACCTCCCTTTCCAACCTCCGACACGGAGACTATTCTCAGACAGCCTGTACTATGCACATCCCAATGTAGCTAAGCAGATACCTGTTGGATTGAGCAAGATCAAAGCATTCCACGCTGGTGGGATTTCTGCCAAGCTTTTGGAAAAGAGCGGTGTAGAAGTCCAGGTCCCAAGAATCGAAAGCCAGACCTACGAGACAAGAGGTGGGTTTCTCTTAAGCCAGCATGACTTACATTCATTCCTTTGCTCTAATCTACTCAACCATTATCCCCATACGTCATCAGCAAGGAGGACCTGTAAGTGAGTAACATTTTACTTCCTGCTCTGGAATCTCCAGGGGTCAAATGGGGAAAACATGAGCCCTTACAGGGCTTTATCTAGCTCTTCTTAAGACATAAAGAGTCCAAAGGCATGTTCTAGCCTCACATGGGTCTTTGTATCTCAGAGAATGGGTGAAGGAAAGGGTTCAAGGAACTGATGCTATGCTGTCACTGGGTTTCAGATATACTGTATTCCAAGTCAACTGGGCACCCGTCATTCGATGAACTCTGAACTGGGTTACACCATCAGCAGAATCCCGGGCATACCTGGCAGGACTGTACCATTTCAGAATGGAGGGAGGTAAAAGTCTAATGTTGAACTAATACACAACCCACTCCTCCCTGCATTCTGAGTCAAAATTTGTACCGTTCCACAACAACCACGTGCCGTATGATCTTTGCTGATAGTGTATTTCGGCTCTCATTGCACATCACAAATTTGAATATCCTAGGTTTCGTCGATTTATCAGCCAGAACCTTCTTGGCATTCCCATCAAGTATGCGTAACAGGCCGTGACTAATTGATGAAGTGCCACAAAGTCAGTTGCGTGATTAGCCATGTGATAAGGCACATAAATGGAATGCCCTGGAACACATCATCAATTAGCCACAGCTTGCTGCAGCACGTTATACAAACGTCAGGCAGCAAATAGTGACAGGATTCTGGATATAATTTATTTATTTCATTTATATCCCAACTTTCTCTCTTGCAAGATAGAAGGGAATTATCCCTATTGTAATCCTGACAATAATTGTGTGTCCACTATTTACTCACGCATCTTCAGTTCATGCACATCCTAGCTGTCAACCACACCTCTTTCCCTTTTTTTTCTCCACTAGCCCATACCAAGCTGGTTGTTAGCTTTTGCTAAGGCAGCCCTCCCTTCTCCTAGAATATCGACATAGAACACCGGCTCCGGCTGGATTGCTACAGCAAAACTGCTGATGGGCTCTGGGTAACGTTGTTCCGTCATCCGGTCATAAAGCGAAGAGGCTAGAGTGGTCTCCTGGGCTGGTGATGGATGCTGGTTACACTGAAAGAGGAAAAGACAGTAATGTTTCGTTAAGATGTCAAAACCTACATGGCACACCCTTTGGTAGGAGGTATCAGACTGAAAATCACCCTCTCAAAAGATAAAGAGGCAGAAAAGGAGCCAATACTTTTGGAGTTTTATTTAAAACTTTGCATGCTGTCTGTAGTTTGAGCAATGGGGAGGGATTTTTCTGTGTTGGGATGACTGTCTATCTATCCAGCACTAGCCATCTGTGCCTTCCAGCTTTTTGAAATCCCAAGAGTGCTTCACCTCTCTGCTGAGCATTCTATCCCTGTCTTTGCTGGTTTGTGGCAGTTGTTTGCTGTTGATCTGTTTGATTGGTTGATAACATGTGTGCAATAAAGAAAGCAGTGTACAGAAAATTTGTAATTTCAAGGAACGGCAAGTAATGTTTTTTTATTCTTCCTCCCATAAATGTCTCAGAATAAGTTACTGAGATTTTAAGTGCCTGTTAATGAGAAATTTGGAATCAGGGGAACTCTGTAGCTATTCTTCTCTGTGGATCTCCATATTTCTATTGTGTAAAAAAAAATAGAATGTTTAATTGCAATATAGCAGGACCCCCGTTATCCGCGGGATCAGTATCTACTGATTCACTTATCCATAGCCTGAAAATACCGAAAGAAATATTCTGGAAATATATATTTCTAGAGATGGATCCACGTTTTCCAGCATCCACGGCAGGAAGGGGTTTAGAACTGACACCCCCCCGCGCCCAGATATAAGGGTCCTACTGTATTTCTTGCAATGTTGATCTATTCGTTGAATCCTGTTCCAGCCTGCTTAGGAGGCGTTTAAACCAGGAACATTTCTCCTTCCAGATGTTTTGGGCTATGACTCCCACATCTGATTCATTGGTTGGGACTTCTGGAAATAGAAGTTCCAAAACATATGGGGGTGGGTGGGTCAGTAGTACACAGAAGAGAGATGCAGAACAGCCATCCCTGTCGGGAAAATCCTGCTGGTGGGAAGCACCAGTGGCTTTAAAGAGAGAATCAGAAACTCCCGTGCCCACCTTGAAGAGGTAACGACGGGAACATTCAATCCGGTCGATCTTTTCTAGTCCAGCTGCTCTGCACACTGACACCGCGTTGGTGGAGGCCGCTGTTGAAAAGTTCAGTCTGCGATAAAAAAAATATTATTTCTAAGGACAACAAAAGCCAATGAACCTTTTTTTTTTTTGCTTTAAAGTTTCGATGAGCTCTACACACAGACCTACAAAGCCAGCTCCAGAGCTTGGAGAAGTTACTTTTTAGAACTTTGACTTCCTGGAATCCCCAACTAACCTAGCCAGTGGTTATGCTGGGTTTCTTTGAACTGAAGTCTAAAAATTAACTCTCCTAAGTTCTGCACAGGATCATTGCAAAACACTAGAATGGCTGTCAGTTTGCTAGCTGCCCTGCATTTAGTGAGTCAGTCCATCTCGTATTTGGTCTTCCTCTATTCCTGCTGCCTTCCACCTTCCATTTCACTCCTTACTTTCTGTCTCGTAGTATTGAGAGTTTGTCTACTATGCCATCCGAATCCACAAAATTGAAAGGGAGGAAAGCGTGGCCATCCTGTCGCTGTTGGACTTCAGCAAGCAGAAGTCTCTCCTCCTTCAACTTCGTGGCTTGTGTAAGCAAAACGACAAAGCAGGAATGCAGACTAGCCGCTCCTCTCTCGCTGTGTTTGATGATCCTGGACTACCAAATGACTGAAGAGGGTTTACAATTTTATAGTAAACATGGTCCATAATCCTGTTGCACCACCAGCAGATTGCCTCTAATTAAAGAGTCCCTTGTTTGATTTCAGGTTGCTTGAGGCTGCATCTCACTGAGCACGCCACACACAACCTAGTATCAAAGCAGGGACTCTTTCATCAGCAGCTCTCTGTCACGGCCAATCTTACCACTCTGCTGGGATAGCTATGCAACAGGATACTGGGTATAGTTTTGCCCAACAGAGGCATCATCATGAACTGTAATTATCACTCTATTGAGCATACAAAGAAAATGGAGTATAGAAGCTCACAGCTTAGAAAAATTACTTTCTGGGCTACAACTCTCAGAATTTTCAGGTATGTGCAAACTTAACATCTCTATACAGGGTTGACCGTCCTGGGCTTTGTCACATGCTGAGAAACAGTTACTTTATTGGACTACAAAAAAAAAATCAGGATCTCACATGTGGAATTCTGGGGATTGTAGTTCCAAACCCAAAGACTACTCCCACCAAGATCTACCCGTATCACTCGAGCGAGTCAGGAGGTGAAACTGAGGAGCCTGACACCAAGGGAGGCCCAGAAGAAAAAAGAAACAGGGCCTTCTCGGCGGTGGCTCCTCGTCTCTGGAACAATCTGCCTCCGGAGATTCGTGCGGCCCCTTCGCTGGGTATTTTAAAAAAACAATTAAAAACATGGATGTTCAGGCAGGCCTTCCCCTCCAGTTAATATTTGATTCTTTCCTCTTCTCTTTTTCTTTTTTGGTTTATTTTTTTATTTTCTCTTCTCCATCTTGAAGAACTGGCTATTTAATGTAATAATTTCTTTTTTTATATTTATTTGTTGCCCCGTGTGTTTGTAAGCCGCTTAGAGTGGTCGCAAAACCAGATAGGCGGGATATAAAATAAACAAATAAATACAGTGGTGCCTCACGTTACAACGTTAATTCGTTCCAGCGAAATCGCTGTAGAACGAAAATGTTGTAATGCGAAAATAAAAAGCCAATTGAAACGCATTGAAACCCCTTCAATGCATTCCAATGGGCTGGAAACTCACCGTCCAGCGAAGATCCTCCATAGGGCGGCCATTTTCGGTGGCTCTTTTGCGAGGAATCCACCCCAGAAAACAGCGGGGAGCCATTTTATTTACCCAGCGGCCATTTTGAAACCACCGATCAGCTGGAGGAAAATCATCGTTTTGCAAAGAACCAGTTCCCGAAGCAGGGAACCGATCATCGCAAAGTGAAAAAACCCCATTCAGACCATCGTTTTGCGATTGCAATGCAAAAAGATCATCGTAATGCAGGGCAATCGTAAAGCGAGGGACCACTGTAAATAAATAAAGACCAGCATCTGCCTCATTTGGCCATTGGTAGGACCACCATGACAGAGTCCTGAACCCAGGCTCATCTCTGGTCTTATGATGGCTCCAGGCACATTCTATAACTCAAGTTATTCTAGGATCAGTCTGTGGACAATGCACAGTCTCTGTGAGACTTACCGGGGGCCAATCTCGATGAGCAGATCAGAAGGGGATGGGCTGAGGAAAGATTGTGTGGCTATATCACCCTGTTCAAAGGGGCAGCCAAAGACCCAATGTAGCATCTCGGTCTCCTGAGCGTCTGGGGGTGCTTCTCCTGGGAACGAAACGGAATGGAGAGAAATGGAGCCGGAGTTACCCATAATGCAACGGAGCAGCTACCCAGCATTTAACGTTCTCTGTGAGAAGGAGGATGAGCATCCTAGCCACAACCTACTATCTCTCAAAAGAGTACAAATAATACAAGAGTCAAAATCCACACCTTTCCAAAGCTTTTCCTGTTGGTCTGCCTCAGCATGGTGGTAAAATCAAAGGAGGGAAAAGGAGAGCCGGGAAAGGCAAAATACTAGACGACTAAGAGGTTTATTTCACTGACACTTCAAAGACTTAAGAGATTTATTTGGGTATAAACATTTATGGGGCAAAACCCACTTCTTCAGATGCAGGGAGTGCAAACGGTATATCCTCCGTATTAGCCCTATCCCCATAGTGGTTTGCTTGTTTATTTATTAGATTTATATACCACCCACATTAGTGCAATGCACTATTCTGGGTGGTTTACAAAAACCATGAACAAAATACAGTGGTGCCTCGCTTAGCGATCGCTCCGTTGAGCGATGAATTCGCATAGCGAGGGGGTCTGGGCCATCGCTGGAGCGTTCGCTCAGCGATGGCCCCTATGGCGTTTTTTCGCTGTGCGACGATCACTAAGCGATTCGCTTAGCGATTTTCGCACAACGAAGTGGGGGAGAATAGCTGATCGGCGGTTCCAAAATGGCCGCTTAGCGAGGGCGCGAAAATGGCCGCCCCTATGGAGAAGCTTCGCTCAACGGTAAGTTTAGGGCCCATTGGAACGCATTAAACCAAGTTTAATGCGTTTTAATGGGTTTTTTTGTTCCGTTGAGCGATGTTTCCCATAGCGAGGGTTAATCCGGAACGGATTAACCTCGCTATGCGAGGCACCACTGTACATGCTATTAAGCTATAAACCCCCAAATATACAACTGGAAAGCCAAAAAAAACCCCAAACACTTAGTATATAAGACATGTGGCATCAATATAGTGTTTTCCTGAAAATAACACAGGGTCTTATATTAATTTTTGTTCCAAAAACACATTAGGGCTTATTTTCAAGGGATGTTTTATTTTACAGTCATCTTCTTCTGGTTGCTTCGCAAGGGTGGAGTGCAGGGTTTCACTTAAAGTCTCACAATACCGTGCCCTTTCCATGATAACTCTGCTTTTCCTCGTTTCTGCTTTTAATGTGGCCGGCTTTCTGAAAACCGTTCAGCCCTCCAGTTTGGAACAAAACCCGGACATAGGCCTGGATGCCTGCTGGTTACCTGTCCAGTTGACGTTGAAGCACTGTTCCTTCTGTACCGTTTGGAGACCTTTGCCCAGGACAGCTCGGGCCGACTGCAGAAGGCTGCCGAGAGCTGCGTCTGCCTCACTCGGCCGCTGGTAATAGTGCAAGACCACCATGTCGGAGTCCTGGAAAGAAGGGGTGAACACAGACGACCGGGTGACTGTAAGCCATTGCAAAGAGCCCTGCCTTTTTTGTGAAGGAGGAGATGGGAGCAGCAAAATCGACTTCTTCAGACAAGGAGGATGGAAGCGGTAGTCCAACACCCCCGGAAGGTGGCCTGTTGGACATGGAGAGCCGAGGGTTTTAGCAAGCGGGTATAGAAGTGAAAGGGAAGGATGGGCAGAAGGTCTGAATGCTGCAAAATAAGGAATAGATTTGCAGCAGCTGAAGGGTCCCAAAAGCAGAGCAAAGAGAAGCAACAGAGAGCTTGGGTAATATTATAATCATGTGATGTCAAGTCAATTCTGACTTATGGTGGCCCTTTTTGGAGTTTTCAAGGTAAAGAATACTCAGAAGCAGTTTACCCTTCCCTTCTTCTGGGGGGGGGGCAACTCTGGAACTGTGCAGCTGGCCCAAGGCTACACAGGTTGGCCCTTCTCCCAGAAGGTATTTATTCATTTATTATTTGTTTGTTTGTTTGTTTGTTTATTTATTTAATATCCCGCCTATCTGGTCAAACGAGGACCACTCTAGGCGGCTAAGGTACAGTGGGGAATTGAACTCACAACCTCTAGTTCCGCTAAAGCACTGAGCTATCCAGCCAGCTACAGGACGGCCAGGGAGTCTTTGATTTCTGAATTGCCATCATTGTTGAAATCATCCCATTGGTGGCAATGTCAGGTAATGAAAGACTTTCTCCTCCCATCCCACCGCTCCCAATGATTTCCTCATGAGGAAAGGGATTCCATGGGGGCATTAGGATCTCACAGCAAGAAATCAGAAATGTTTTATTCCCCCCCCAAAAAAATCTGCCCTGCTGATGATGTCATCAGTGTTATGCTGCTTAGCTGCGTCACAGGATTTCAGCCCACATAAAGCACCAAGGAAAATGCCGCCTGAATCACAGGACACCTAATTAATGGGTAGAAATACTTGGGAGTTAGGGAATAGAAAACATGAGGGAAGATAACTTTTTGGACTACAGAGCTCAGCAGACCGGGGGATTCTGGGAATTGTAGTCCACACAAAAAATAACATTGCCAAATTCTGGCACAAACATAACTTTTCTCCAAATTTCCTGCAGTTCCTTGGTACCCCCCCACCCCATTTTACTCCAAAGGCACACAGCATTGCTGGATATTTGAGGACAAAGGGAGACCAAGGCCGGCTTGCTAGAGTCAAAAGACAGCAGCAGGGAAAAATAAATAAGTCAATGCCCTCCAAATCACTCACTTTTCTTGCTTCATCCCATAAAGGTTCAGAGAAGGGCACCCAATTTTCCACCTTGCAAAATGGCAGAAACATGAACTACACCACCGACGCTGGTCCAGATTTGTTCAAGAGGAATATATACCTTTTTTTTTCCTTTTTGGACAATACCGGAAAGCCAAGATTTTTGTCAGACACAATGGGGTGAGAGTGTTCATCATCATTTTAGCAACACAGAGCTAGAACATAGGGACATAATCCATAGCCCTACGGATTATCACGATCAGCTGCTGTCAAATACATACAGTGGGGGATCGAACCGCCAACCTCTGGCTCTGCAGCCAGGTTCCTATGCCACTGAGAGGACAGGGGAATGGAAAGTCTAATTTTAAGCCTCTCTTTTGGGGCCCGTCTCTCTTTCTCCACCTAACCTATGTCACCCAACTGTTTTGCGGATCAAGCGGTATGGAGAAAAGCATAGAAACCCCCTTGAGCTCACGGGAGAAAATCTGAACCATAAACTTAATTAACAAACACACACAACAAATCCAGGTAAAATTGATTGAGACTTCAAGACCACCACTACTATCGGTGGAATTTCCTTCCCAACATATATGATGGGATTTAGATCCAGGCGTTGCTTCTGTCAGGTGCAGTCAAGTTGCCTCTGGCTTATGAATGAGGGATCTCCAAAATGACCCGTCCTTAATTGCCCTGCTCAGCTCTTGGAAAGCAAGACTGTGATTTCCCCTAGGAAGCCAACCCGGGAGAGTCGGGTTCAAATCCTAAATTGGCCAAGAAACCGACTGTGTGAATTTGGCCCTGCCATCGTTTCTCAGCCCGTCCTGCTTTGCCTGGTTGTTCCGAAAACCCAACTGGGAGGAGATCCAGGTAGACCATTTTGACCTTATCTACGGGAAAGTGGGATATAACAGGTAAGTAAATAGGTGGCAATGGTTGATGCTGCCTGGCATGTTACAAAACCCAAAGAGGGCAGATCTTTGCCCCTAAAAAATAAAGCTTGCAATCTGGATATTTAACACGAGGGGGCCAACCGGGGGAAAATGGAGAAAGTGGCCACCGAAGGATTGAACACGCCTTGGCTGCAGGAGGTATAGTCTTCAACATAAATGCAGCGGGGTATAAATTCAGGGGGTCGGTTCCCCCGACTTTTCTTGCAAAGCGCGTCCTGCGCGCCTGAACTCTTCTTGTTGCCCCGTTTTAAATCCATTCCTACGTATCTTTTGCAAAACTTTCTCTTTCCCACCCGATCATAACAAACTCGAGGCTGGGGTGGGGTGGGGGGATCGAAGGTCCAAAATTTCCCTTCTCCGCCATCCCACTGCGGGCTGGATCTTGTCCGCAGCGCGTGGAGGGCGGGGGGGGGCGCAACCTTCCCACCTGGAACTTTTCGGGACTTACCTGGGGGGGGGGGGGGATCGGGCGAGTTTGCCTTCTCTCTCTCTGCCCCACACAGAACCAGGCTGGAGCCCTCGATCACGGGGGGGGGGGGGCAAGCCGCCGAGGCGACACAGAAGCGCTTCTTTGCGGGACGTGTGAATGGAGGGGAAAGACCGATCTCGTGCGCGCTGGGTGGGAGGGGAAAGGCTATTTGGGTCGGCGGGGGGGGGAAGACTTCCATGGGAAGGAAGGCGAGAAGCAGAGCTCTCTCCCCATTGGCTGGTGTGCTCTTCCTCCCTTAAACCTCCCCTCCTCTCCACCCCCCTCCCGGCCTTGAATGGAGCCACAGCGAGGGGGGGGGGGGAAGCGATGCAAACTTTGTTGCCGGAGGGATGGGGGGGGAATGGGAGGGGAGGGGAGGGGAGGGAGAGGGCAGGACTAAATTCAGATTCGGAGATCTTCTCTAGAGAGGACAAAAATTCCTCTTGTGTGGTCCCCCCCCCTATTCCTTTGACACTACAACTCCCATCATCCGCAGCCAGCTGGGACTTGTGCCCCCCCCAAAAAAACTTTTTCATCTCTCCGGCTGGGAGAGTCCCGATCCCCGTCCCCCGAGGGCGGGACCCCCTCCCTTCTTTAACGCCCCCCCATCCTGACAATGTGGGAGGGGGCGGTTTCTAGGGAAAGAACCCAGGCGTCCGAGGCCATTCGCCTTCCCCCCCCCCCAGCAGCGGAGATCAGCAGCGGTGAAACCCCCTTTGCTCTCTCTCGCACGCCCCTGATCTCAGGGAACCCCCCCTCCATCCCCGTGTTCCCAATGTATATTTCCACCGGTTTATTCGGCGACCCGAAGACTCTTAAACCAGGTCTACACGAAGGCAGGGGCATCATTTTTAAAGCGCTTACTTTTGCACGTGCTTTCGTAAGGAGCCCTTCGGCTCGTGCGCGATGGGTACGTTTGGACGCGGTTCCTTTGGGGGATTTCCTGCTCTATCTGAGCTGAGATCAGGAGATTCCCTCATTCACGGGGCGGCCGTAAGTCAGAGGCGATTTGATCTTAGGTAACACCAGCCTTTATACATCGCCCTTTGCACGCAGCAGGACCAGAAAGGCTGCTAAAATACGGAATAGCAGGATTTTGAAGTTGAGGAAAGTGACTTTATTCCGTTCCTTCTTAAAAAAAAAAAGCGCATAGGGGGATCGAACCCGCGACTTGGAGTTATTGCCACCACGCTCTCTACTGTTTAGAATGGGGGGGAGGGGTTTTAAAGATCAGCTACTCCAATCTCCTTATTTTAGGGTTCTCCAAAGAAGTAGCCATCTTAGCATGTTGGGCAAAGGGGGGAAAAATAACATATTGCAGTATTTTAAAGATTAACAGCTTTATTTTAGTATGAGCTTGCATGGATCACAATCCACCTACTCAGATACTGGAGTGCAATCCCGTGGCCTGTAAATTTATATATAACTCCATGGTCAAGGGGACACTTGCAATCTAAGCAGCATGGCTGGGCCTTTTCAAGGTGGTCCATAAACACGCAAGTCTGCCCAAACCTTAATAAAAGCAGAGCCCTGGGCAGGATCAGGCCAAGGGCCCATTGAGTCCAGCTTCCTGTCTCTCACGGTGGCCCCACCGGATACCCTCTGGGAACACATGAGACGAGATCCCTGTCTCCCGATCCCTCTCCCCTGCATCTGGCCTTTGGAGATCCTGTCCTTTTAAGCCTGGAGATTATACCTCCCCATCGTGGCTTGTCACCTGCAAGGGACTTTTCCCTCCAGAGATCTGTCCCATCCCCTTTTAAAAGGCATCTGGGCCTTCTTCTGAGTTTTACCTGTTCAGCAAAAAACAAAACAAAAAACACATCTGCATGGCACAGCTGTACAGCCACCCGTTTGCTCACTCTCTCACGTCAGAGCAGCGAGATTTGTGTCCAAGGCCACGCAGAGAAATCGCAACCCATTACACCATCCCATAGTGTTCAGCCAGGATCTTCCAACCGCTAGGATCCAAAGATAAATAGGTTACAACATGCCAGGGCAGTGCGTGGCCCCTGATTTGGCCGCTTCCATGGGGTGTGGGTGTGGGTGTGTTCATGGGTCAGTTTCAGGACGCGGTGTCTTGTCCGGTTAGATCCTGCTTTTCCTCCCGTGGGCTGTAGAGGATGTAACTTTTTTTCTCTCCCCCCCCCTTGCTTCAGCCCCACGACCCCCCTGTGAAGTAGGCCAGACCAAGACACAGTGACTAACCCAAGTTAGTTAAAGGTTAAAGTTAAAAAGTTAAAGTTTTTTAACTGGGAGGAAATGTTTGTTTTTAATAGGGACTCAGACCCAAAGAGTTGCCAACCTCCCCTTGCCTCGCTGAGGACTAGAAGCAGGATTCGCCAAGGGGACAATCTTAACCAACCCACCCCGCCGGCTTTTTATGACTAGGACAGAAACAAAATCTGCTCTACATAGTTGCAAATTACTATGCTAAGCAACTGGAATTCAGCAGACCTGATGCTTTTCTAAAAGAGAGAATTATCTACCCGTGTCACTCGTGCGAGCCAGGAGGTGAGGTTGAGGAGCCTAACGCCGAGGGAGGCCCGGAAGGAGAAGACAAGAAATCGGGCCTTCTCGGCGGTGGCTCCTCGCCTCTGGAACAATCTCCCTCCTGAGATTCGGGGGTCTCCCTCACTGGGTATCTTCAAAAATCAATTGAAGACATGGATGTTCCGGCAGGCCTTCCCGCCAGACAATTCCTGACGTTCCTTTCCTTCCCTTTTCCACTGTTTTCTACTTTTGCAAAGTGTTTATTATTTATGCTGTTTTATATATGTTTACTTTTATTATTCTTTGTTTGTTAGCCGCCTAGAGTGGTCCTGAGCTGACAAGATAGGCGGGATATAAATAAAATAAAAAATAAAAAAAAATTAAGAAGTAGGAAAAGTGGGTTGAACTCTAGCCTTTTCTGCCGAGTTGCTCAGTTTTCTGTGTGCGGAGACATGAGTTTATTCTTATGCCAGTGACCACTAAGTGATGGTCACATCTGGACCAAGATACTGTTCACTGCAACCCAAAGATTGGAAAAGATTATTTGCTGGACTACAGATCCCAGAATCCTGCAGCTATTATAGCTTATTGGCTGCTGGGGTGGAAGATTCTGGGGCTTATAATTAAGAACAACAACATCATCATCGCTCTGCCTGAACCGTGGTTCAACCAGTTCGCTGCTGAAAAAAAAAATCAGACACATAAAATGTTTCAAAGTTTGTTTTGTATTGTTTTTTTTAATGCTTGTGACAGCCAGGTATTCTGACAGGTAGATGTACGGCTAATGCTGCAGATGCCAGAGAGAGCGCCATGGCAGCGGCTGGAAACCAGAGCCAACTTTTCTGAGTTGCTCCTGCAAAGGATAAATATATATATATTTACACCTTTTCCTTGAATTGCACAGCTCTGAGCAGCACGATTTTGGCTATATACGACTTTTTCTTTCAATCAATAAATATTTCAATAAGTAAATAAATATTCATAAATAGAGTGCTGCTATTTGTCTTAGAAACTGGCCTGAGAATAGTGAATTTCAGACGTACTGATGCTTCTGTTTTTGTTGGCGTGCTGCCCCCCTGGCCCAGTGGCGGGGTTGGAGGGGCTCCTGGCATTACAGCTTAACATGGCAGCCAGGGCATTCCAGGAGGCTAATCAACTGTTTATGCTTTGTAGTTACATTTGGGAAGGACGGGGGCGGGGGGGGGAATAAGAGTTATACACAGATTGTGAACCACACAGGAGTCCAGCGCCCCTTTGTGTAGGCATCCTTCAGTCTCGAAAGACTATGGTAACATGCTCTGTATGGAGGACTTGGAACAGCGTCTAGTGTGGCTGAGGAGGCCAATTCGAGAGTTACAATCTCTTCCACACTGAAGACAAATCCAATCTGTCCCCTGTCCAGCTCCCTGGTTTTGCTTCCTTTGTGACTTCCTCTTTGCCTCGGCCTGCTGGACAATGGTCTCTTTAAATTGGGAGAGGCCGTGATGTACCGCCTGCCTCCAGGCTGAACGATCAGATGTCAGAGTTTCCCATCTGTTGAGGTCTAACCCCAGCATTATTGAAGGGAAAAATGTATTCATGACAGCGATGTGCGATTTCCCTCCCATGAGCTCAAGGCTGCATGCATGATTATCATCCTCCCCCAATTTTTAATCACCAGGACCCTATGAGGTGGGTCAGCCTGAGAAAGCAGAAGTCACCCGCTCACTTTAGCTGGAGCAAATTCTGCAGGCGGAACATTTGGGAAATGGGAGACTTGCTATGCACCGGTGTGGAAGACTGGGAATCCAATTCAGCGTATAGGATACCCAAAGCCCTCCACATGTACATATTTGATTACAGTTCCCATCAGACCTATCTAGCAGGAACCGTGGTCCAACATGATAGATATTGTAGTCCAAAGCATGAAGAATGCACCAATATAATTAACAGCAGATCTCCAATGTGTTTCTCACCCCTTTTTGCCCCCAGATAGAGGCAAAGTCTGGACTGTGGTCCACCAAATACTGTATTTGCATGCACACCCCCTGAATTCCTTTGGTCCTTCCGGTTTTTCCACTGGAAAAAAAAAGGTTTTCCTGGAAGCCTCCGGGAATGATGGGTTTTGCTTGGACAGAAGCACACCTCCTCCTCACTCACCCTACATATAGCCCTATGACAGGGTCTAGTTTCAGAAGACCAGCTACAGATCTCTGGCTGAGAAGTTCCGTTTCTGCAAGTTCAGAGGATCTAGAAAAGTGCCTTACCTCCTGGAGCGTACCCCACTGTCTGAGAAATGACCGGATGATCTATAGATCTCTTTTGCTGGTATGCTGCAAGAAAGCACAAACACACACCACCCACAAAGTAAGTTGTGAAGAAAAGACCAGATGTCTAGTGCATCGAGTGATGCAAAATGCTATCGGCTCCCACTCTAGTATTATTAGATATGGAATTCCAGCTTGCATCATTTATGACCTGGCGGGATATTTCGGGGTCCTCAGAAATGGGCAGAATCTGGCCAGGTGAGTTTTTTTTTTAAACTACAGCTCTCTCAAATGTCCACAGTAAGGATGCAAAAATCTCACAGATTCCTGCTCTTTGTTCCTTTTACAGCAATATTTCTTAGCATAAGTATTTTTACTCCCACCCACTCCAGAAAGAACCTCAGAAGAAATCTCACTGGAGTTCTTCGATTTTTCGCAGTCCAATCTCTCTCTCTCTCTCTCTCTCTCTCTCTCTCTCTCTCTCTCTCTCTCTCCCCTTTTTGTAGGAAGAGGCATCTGTCTGTGCAGAATTATTACAATTGCTGCACAAAGTGACATTTTCCTTGAAACTACAGCGGTACAGAATGTGACAACAGGGCAAGAGAAAAACCAAATGGGCAAAGCAGAACAAAAAAATAGACTTAATTTTCTGTTTTTGCAGCAAGCCTAGAAATTTGATCAGTGCAAAGGATTCCTTTGGCAAGGAACCTCAGCATGGCGAGACTCAGAAAAATCAATAACAAGACATATTCAACATGTTTTCCATACCCTTATCTACAGGAACTGTAGTCCAAAAGGCTAACTATTCATATGTCTTGAAACAGAACCCATTTGCTCAGACTAAGCATGTCTATTTCCTGCATATGGAGGTTCACTGAAAAGAAGATGTAGCAATCAGGAGACCTGGATTGAAGTTCCCACTCAGCCATGGAAAGCCACTGGGTGCAGAAACATTGAACCAGTCCTTGAACATCTCCCGGACGTTGAAAACCCTGTTAGGGTTCCCGTAAGTCAGAAGCACATGACAACAAGATACTGTGACACTATAGTTCCCATCAGGCCTCGCAAGTAAATCCACTGGTATAGGAATCAAATTTGCCATTGCAGTTCAAGAACATGTAAAGGGTCACATCAAAAGGCCCACCCTTATATTAAATATACCATCCCTAGAGATTTCTTGGAGTAATCTTTGATTGAAGTTGCACCCCTGAATGATGCAGATCAAAGGAAATGTGGCCATAGATACCCACAATGCAACAGGGCATTTCCCCAGCATGCATCTGACTCCCCTTATCTCTGGGGCCCCTCATACCTCCAAGACCAAGGGCATAGGGCGCAGGAGTACCCCTTTCCCCCAACAGTCTCCGGGCCCATACTCGGAGCGTCTCATTGAGCGGATAACGGCAGCGCAGAGTCAGCCTGGAAAGAAAAGCCACAGAAGTTTTCCCTGCTAAGAATCTGCTATATTCAATACCCAACCAAAAGGACAATCTTACTGGAAATGTTTTGAAGTGCATAATTGTACCTATACTGGGAGTCTCTAGTAATGACTGGATTCGCTTCTGGAACCATCTCTCTTCTGAAGAAGACTTCGTTTTCATACACCATGTAGTCACCTTCAAACTGCAGTAGAAATGGCAAAACATTCACTGCATGAACTTAGCAATGTAGCACAGAGGTCATCAACCCCTGGTCCGCGGCCCTGTGTCGGTCCGTGGCCTGAGCTGGACCAGGCCACGAAGACAGACCTCCTGGGGCCCCTGCATGCACTCCCCTCCCCACAGCTGCCAGCGCTGGCGTGAGTGCTCCCCCACCACTTTGCGCATGCGCCTGAGTGCCCAAGCACCCACGCAAATGGGTGGGCGGACGCGCGGGTGGGCGTGCAGTGCCCCTGCCCCTGCACGAAGGGGTGGAGGAGCACTTGCGCTGGCAGGCAGGTGCTACCCTACCGCTTTGCACATGCGCCTGAGAGAGAGAGAGAGCACCTGCGGGGGAGCCCTGCCTTCCTTGGAGGCTCAGCCGGTCCGCGGACCCAAAAAGGTTGGGGACCGCTGATGTAGCAGATAACCAAGCTGGGTGGGGAGAAGCTAAATCATTTTCTCCACCCCACCCCACCCCACCCCATCACAATTTGGAAATGTTACTTTTTTGGAACACAGTGTCCTGAATCACACAGCCAGAATCTGTTGTTCCAAAAATGTAACTTCTCCATATTCTGCCCATACCTTTACCATATCTTGGAAGGACTTGATTGAGGATACACCAGAAACACAAACCATTTCGATCTATTTATTATGACAAGTCAGACCTTTCATTTGGGTTCTTAATGTCAATTCAGGCTGATTGCCCATGGTTTTAGGTGTGATTTTTCCCCTAGCCCTACTCAGTAGTAGTCTTTCATCTAAATACTACCCCATCCTTCTTAGGTTTCAAAATCAGATAATAGGTTAGGTGTCTTTTGGTTGATGTGCAAGTTGATGAAAAGAACCCCTCTCTACGTGATATCCCAGGATGTTCTCAAAACAACAGCTTCCAGTTTTCGGATCACAGAACATTTAACAACTCCCGAGGCATCTCCAGTGGGGAAAAACACACCCATGTATGTCGTTCACCTCAACCACCTTCCTGCATTGGAGATTTTTAACACACAGGTTGAATGGCCACCAAGTCAGAAATGCTTCAGCAGTAGCTTTCCAGCACTGCTTGGCCTCGGCTCATTGCTGGGAAACCCTTCTAAACTTTACAATGTTATGATTCTATTGTACCACGTGAAGTCTCACATACCCTCCTCGTGGTACCACACGTAGTTACTGGAAAAGAGAAGAGTGCCCGGGTTTCATCGGCTGCGACCGGACCACAGTTCTGGTCCCGTAGGTGAGTTTTCCTGGGGTCCAAATTCGGTTTGGTGTCCAGGCTGAGAACTGTGGCTGTCATGGTTCCATTGGGAAAGCACACTGCATGCAGAAAAAGAAGTCGTATCAATCCAGAATTACTGTTGGCAGCAGCCATAGAAATCCAGAAGTTCTGTCTGTAACATAGCATGAGTATCTTTTTTTTTCCAAGTGCAGTTTGATTTTAGAGTCTTTATCAGCTGGATAGCTCAATGAAGGGGAGCATAACTGGAGCATAATTTTGGAGCCGGGGCTCCAGAATTTCCCTACTCTGCCTTGTAGGAAAACAGCCAGTCTGTGTAAGCTTGGGCAAGCTGTACAGTCCCAGAGCACTCCCATTTCAAAATCAACTTGACACTGTGTATTTATTACTATTTCCAGCTGTCTACGCTCAGAAAAGGGAAGCATTGAAGACTTACTGCCAAGGAAAAGGACAAAAACATTAACACGAAGAAATATAAACAAAGCTCTTAAAATGAAAAGAAAGAAAGAACAAGAGTAACAGAGAAATAATCCTATCCAACAGACAAATTAAGGATGAGGTTTATTCAGGGTGCAGCATTCACACTGCCTCATTCTCCCCCAACACACACACACCTTATCACACTTGGAGCACAAGATTTGCATCAAAAATGTTGTCCTGCCAGAATGGAGATGGTACAGCACTGATCTGAAACAAGAATGGAAAGCTCCCTAGCAGGGAACTGAAACTAAGGGTGGGATTTTTCTGATTTCTTGGGCTACGATTCGCATCATTCTCCCTTTTACAGCTATATGGGCTCTGCACAGAGTCTGCCAGCTTCACATTATCTCCTTCCCCAAGAGGAGTGGCTGTAGGCGATATACACAAAAAGGGGAAGGTGGCTATGTGCCCTTCCGGCAGCAAATTTCTGTGCCCTTGTGAAAAGACAGGATTCTCTAGAACAGGCAATAAAGCTAAGAAAGGTGGAAGGGAGCAGGAAAAGAGGAAGCCACAATACGAGATAGTTTTACTCCCTAAAGGAAACCACAGGCTTGAGTTTGCAAGACTTGAGCAGGGCAGTGGAGGACGGGACATTTTGGAGCGTGCTCGTTCATAGGGTTGCCATAACTCAGAGGAATAACAATATTTTGACACATTCATTCAAAACTTGGTTACCCTGCCCTACTTAAAACTGCAGGATGAATCTGGTTACAGACTTCTTGAGCCATCTCACGGCTTCCTGTATCTCAGAAGCCCTGAACATTGTGAAGTTCCCTTCTTTCCCCAAATATACAGTGAAGCCACCATAAGGCCATTCCACTCACCGAGCAGTTTTCCAGTGGGGAAGATGCAGGCAACAGGGAATGCTACCGTGATCGCCTGCGTCTTGTTATCCCTCAAGTTAAAATCAAGCTGGGCCGTCACTCCTTGAAGAGAGATATCCTAGAACATAGACACAAGGTGTAAGAAACCTTCCAGATCAACCACCCGAAGCCAACATGGCCGCCAACATCTCCAACAACTCACCCCTTCCAAATTGGGGAAAAGGGTTATTAGCTTTTGGACTACCATCTTCTAGAATTCGACAGCCATGGTGGCTGGGAAAATTCCCGGGGGTTGCCATCCAAAAAGACTTCTCTGCCCACACCCACCTGATAGGACAAGCCAACTGCCAAGAGTGGTATGAACAGGTAGAAATAGTGGCCATCGTCCTGAACGGTGTAGTTCTGCGAGACAACGAATTCGTTTGTCAGCCGTACGTTGCCCACGTAGGGGACCCAGTAGCGGTCCAGATTCCCACGGATCATCACTAAACCAATCCTTCCTGTATCACAGAAGCCTTCAAAGGTTGGTAGAACTAATGGTGATGGGCAGAAGACAGGGGGAAAATATTAGAAGACACAATGGTGTGAGCCACCAAGAAGACATTCTAAATGCAAGCTCTTTCAACTCACGTGTTTCTACCAAAACACTTGGGAAGGTAGACAATTTCTCAACAGACTTCTTTGTAAGAAGCATCCCTTCCCAGAGTGCTACAATGGAGAGTCCCAAACCTGGGATCTCATATTTGGGGGGGGCTACAACAACCAGCACAACTGATGGCCCACCCATCTTCTAGGTGTCGTAATCTGAGATCTGGAACTTCCAGTTTGGGAATTAGAATTTCTAGACTACAAGTTCCAGTGGTTTTTCTGCATTGAAAGCCCCCAGGATCTACTCTAAGAGTAACCTAACTTAAGCCAGACATTTTTCAGGAGCTGAAAGTAAACCGCATCAATTGATTTATATTTAAAACAACCAAGATTACTCTCATGTTTACCTGACGTAAGATTTCACAAACACCAACCCACCTTGTTGAGTATCTGATGGAGTTGGTTGAAGCCCACAGAACTTGCACCAAATAAAATTCTCACATCTCACCGCATGAAAATAAAAATGTTCCTGAGCATTTGTATAGTTTGGGTGTATTTGTACCCTTCAGGCATGTTTTTTTGTTGGCCTTTAAAGGTATCACCCAGTTTGGAATTCATTTGCTGCAGAAGGCCAATACATGTAAAACACATACCCTGGATTTATATTGTGCTTTTGCTCCAGTGAGCTACAACTAATAGATATGGCTCTTTTTCTCTGTACTTAATTATTGTAACAATCCTGTGAGGTAGATCAAGCTGAGAGAGGGTGACTGGCTCAAGGTCACCTGTTAAATTTCATAGCGCTCTGGGGACCTTTCAAATCCCAACCCATCACTCTAACCATTAAACATCACAGTCTCTTTCCTCTGATGATCCCAGTGGTAAAGAGATTTCCAGAGTATTTTCCAGTGACCAATAAGAATTGTGTTACTTTACATTTATGGAAAAAATTTGAGAACGGATAACAAAGGTTCTGTTATTGCCATAACAGCCTAACACAGCTACCCATTTGCAAAGCAGAATACAAATGGTAAGCATAACCAAAAATAGCAGCCAAATTCACTGTGAATCGTATACAAAAGGTCACAATTTCAGACGAGAAATGAAACTCATGGAAGCAACCTTAGTTTCTGAGGAAAACTGTCACCAAGCGTCTCAGTTCAGAAGTTTCACAGATTGTTTGTGCCGTGATCAAAAAAAGATTCAACCACATTTTAATCTGGAGGACCGATCCTTGGCTAAGAAAAGAGAAAAGTGATCAAAACACAGACCCTTTGAAACCCAGGCATCACGGCTTATCCCAAAAGACCTACCAACATCTGGGACATCACACTCAATGACTGCAAGATGGGTGAACGGCTTGTCCTTTTGGACCAGATTCAGGGTGTAATTGAGGTGCAGGGTGTACTTCCTGATGTTGGCATACAGATACTGCAGAAGAGAAAACTCTCTCAGTCATGCAAAAAAGACAGAAACCTAGGAATCGTGTCATAGCAGTGGCTCCCAACCTTCGGTAATCCAGATGTTCTTGGACCGCAACTCACCCAGAAACTCCAGCCAGCACAGCTAGTGGTGAAGGCTTCTGGGAATTGTAGTCCAAGAACCAAAATTGGGAACTACAGCAAGCCAGCAGTGGGTGTGGCTAATTCAGCAGTGGGTGGAGCCAAAGAAGAATTCAAGGGAGCCTCTTTTCTTTCTCTTTGTTATCGTCATCATCATCTTTCCTTTCTCTCTTTCCTGTTCTTCTTCTCACTCTCCCCTTTCCCCATCTAGCAACTTGCTTGGGAAGACACAAATTACGACTAGAGAAGTTTTCCATGTATACGACTATACTTGTGTCTAAAATCTTTAGACTAAAAATGGAGGGTCGTCTTATACACGGAAGTAAGCTGAGGAGAGAAAAAACAAGTGGAGAGGAAGAATCCTGCAGGGCTTTGATCCCTTTCCCCCTACACTTGCTAAGACCCACTTAGATTTCTTAATTTTGGGTTAGAAAAGTGGGGGTGGGGTGTCTTATACATGGGGGCATCTTATACACAGAAAAATACGGTAATTTTATAGCGAGACCATGTGAGTTCACAGGTTACCTCTCCTTGCTTTGCCTCTCCAATGTCTAAGCAGAGACAATAAGGCTAGCAACTTGTGACGGCCTGTGGACGCCAGGGCACATGTGCAGGAGTCACATACACACACACCCAAAATACCTAGCCATCAAAATTCTCACACTTACCTCCTGTTCCACCAGAGGGTCAGCAAAAGGCACCTGCAGAATGAGGACCCTGGTGTTGTTGGGGTTGGGAACTTCCTCCAGGTGAAAGCCACGTCTCTTGAGCTCTTCCGGGCTTAAGGGCTTCCCGCCAATGCCAACGACAACCAGTTCCACATCGGGAAGGAAGTTGCCCAGGCTGATGTCAAAGTAGCCTCTCTCTGGGATGGTGTCTAGCAAGAGAAGAAAAGCAACAAAAGATCCTTCATGATCAAAATAACTTGGCCAGCTAGCTCAGTGGTTTAGGTCTCTGTCTGTGGAGCCAGAGGTTGGGAGTTCGATTCCCCATTATGCCTCTTTGACAGGAACGGAGCTTGATCACCTGTAGGGTTCCTTCCAACTCTGCCGTTCGAAGATTATTATTATTATAAATGGTTCAACCACAGCAGACCCTAAGGATGGGGCTGAGGAAAGCAGAGCTCTCCAGAGACTCCAGCTTTGAATCCGCTCTGGGTTTACATTGAACTTTACTGGAGCTATCCATGGTGTTGAATCCTATCACCCAAATAGAGAACTGGTAGAGTTCAGATGAAAACCCAGTGTGGAGTCACTCTATGAACCTGGAGCTACCGCAGGTCCCATCAGCGCTACCACAGCCGGTGGTCTATAATGATACGAGACAAAGCGAAAGGCCACCCTGGAAGATTCATTTTTCTGTAGGTGTTTCCAACATGGTATTTTCCACTAGTTTCCCAGCACCCTGCTTCAAACAGCTAAAAAAAGAGCGAGATGAAACGGCTGCCTTGTAATGGGGGAACGGATGGAAACAGGAGCAAGGAAGGGCTGAACGAGCACCAAGGTGAAGAAATGGGGGGAAAAGAGGAGTAAGGTGCAGATGAGAGAGAAAAAGAAATAGTAATAGGATAAGGGGTGGGACGTGGTGGCGCTGCGGGCTAAACCGCAGAAGCCTGTGCTGCAGGGTCAGAAGACCAAGCAGTCGTAAGATCGAATCCACGCGATGGAGTGAGCGCCCGTCGCTTGTCCCAGCTCCCGCCAACCTAGCGGTTCGAAAGCATGCAAATACAAGTAGATAAATAGGGACCACCTCAGTGGGAAGGTAATGGCGTTCCGTGTCTAAGTCGCACTGGCCATGTGACCACGGAAGATTGTCTTCGGACAAAACGCTGGCTCTACGGCTTGGAAACGGGGATGAGCACCGCCCCCTAGAGTCGAACACGACTGGACAAAAAATTGTCAAGGGGAACCTTTACCTTTAATAGGATAAGAGGAGGACAAACTGATTTCTGAGCCTTGTAACTTTGGGTACTTCTGCTAGGAGTGCCCCAACGGGAAGGCACCCAGTGAGAAACGTGAGGGAAGGGACAGGGAGAGGGAAAGAAAAGGGGCACCATTGAGAGCTCAGCTGATACTGGGATGGCCAAGATTAAAATATATTGCTTTTTGGTGTAAAACGGGAGATATCTCTTTTTTCAGAGAAAATGCAGGGCAAGATCTAAGCTTACTGTTGATCAACACCAGCGTCTGGGGAGCAAAGGGTGTGCGGAAGGGTTTTAGGCTGCGATGGCGAGTGCGGTCGCTCTCGTCTCCTTGCCACCTGCGGTCCAACAGAAGCTTGATGCTGTACGTTGTGCCATAGTAGTTGTTGATCACGTCACTCTGGAAGTAGTAAGAAAAGTGAGCAGGATATTCCCAGCACCTGCCCAAGTGGCCCACCTTCTGTTTAGGGAATCTTCCACCACCAGCTCTCACTAATTGCTCTTTCATATCCGGCATTTGCTCCCCACCCACCCACATTCCTCTTTCTCTTGCTTAGATGCCCAAAGAGCTCATTACAGTAAATTCTGAAGATGTGTGTACAAATATCTCTTTAAAAATGAATTTCTTTCCTCTTCAAGAAATCTTTAACAAATCTTTAAGAAATCCACAGTTTTATGGCCGAAGCTTTCTACCAGGGCTCTGTTTTGAGCACTGATTATGACCTAGTGACTCTCACGGTGAACATCAGTTTCCAGCAGAAAGCACTGTACTGCTAAATCCCAGCCCAGCTACAAAATAATATTGAAAATAAACCAGGCATTCAGTAAGGGTAAAAAGAGAGGCATGGAAAAAATGCATGATGTGAACCGAGACAAGGGGAACATCATATGGATAATAAAATAGTGCAAAACCTGATAGTAGCAATAATAATAACCACCTTAGAACTGCAGAGCTGGAAGGGGCCATAAAAGATTTTGGGAGCTGATGTTCAAGACATGCTGGAACAGCAGTGGCTTGTTCAGACACTTACCTCTGTGAGACCCCCAGCCGCCCCGATGGGCACTGTGATGCTGATGAAGTCAATGCCATCGGTTTGGAACGTGTATCCGTTCCTCACAGCAGTGGCCCTGTCAATCAGGAGCCCGTCCAAGCCCATCTCAATGGCTTCATCTTTATACAGATGTGGGAAGCCTACCAGAGAGGGCATGATCCGTGGGACAACCCAGCTGAGGGTGGTGGTGGTAAAAACTGCTGGGTCTGTAAGAGAAAAGAATCTCAGCCTATGATGTAATAATGTGACATATAAAAAAAAAAGAATGGCCTGCTAAGAAGTTCTAAATAAACAAACAAATAAGACGTAGCAGTTTCAGAATGGTGGATGCTTCCGTTGTAGAGCTGCGGGACATAGTGCACTTTTGAAAACCCTACAGCACAGGTGAGCAAAACAGGACACCCACTGAGGCTAGCTTTGTGGATCCTTGGACAATCCCACCAGGAAAATTAATTCTGGGAGAAGGAAGACATTTTTGACTCCAGACGTCTCCACAAAGAGTCATTTTGCTTCAATCTACTAAGCCAAAAGGAAAGTAGGTATCAAGAACCTAATGTTCTGCAGATGTTTACAGACGGTGCTTCCCATTGTGGGTCTGAAGCTGTAGAGAGGATAGACTGCTAAATACAGGAGGGTGAGCGAGAAAGAAGCAAGGCAGACTAACAGCTCCATGAGAGATGCTAGGCATCAGAGTTAAGAATACATTCCCAACAGCATCTTCCATTTTGTTAAATTTTGGAGGCTGTTCAAGTACTCACTGATAGGACAGGCAACCGCGGTGTCCACCATGAGGATCATCCAGGCCTGTTTGTAGAAGACGGTGGCTCGCGCCACCTCCACTTCTAAGCCTTGCACCTGTAGAAGAAAGAAGCAACAGGTGATGAGGCTTGGATCTCAGAAGGTCCATGTCAAGCTGGTGTCTATCGGTGTGGCAGAACGGTTCGAAGACCGGGTAGAAGTTGGGAAGTCCATTTCCCACTGGAGGTAAGAAACCCACCTTGGGACAATCACTTTCTCTCAAACTGGCCTACTATACAAGATTGGTGTGGTAAAATGATGAGGACCAGAATCACAAACACCGAGAGGAAAAGTGAATCATAAATATAACTGATATATACACTTTTTTTAGACCTCCATGGCAAGTGCTATAAAAAGAACAGAACACCAACATAGTAGATTAACTAGTTCTTTACAAGTCAAGACAAAGTTTGAATCCAAGACCCACGAGTGTCTTTTTGGCTGGTCAAGCTTTGACCATCTTCCCACAGCACTGGAACCAGTGGCTAAGGAGCGGATAGTAGCTGCAGTTCCACCCGTGTTCACCTTAGCCAAAGCCCTACGAATCTGAGGCAGGTTCCAATGCCTGCCTGAGTTACTGCCAAGCTTCTGAAACCAGGAGGCTCAGCCCCAAGGCACCATTCATCTCTACGGTCGCCAGCTCCGTGACCTAACTTACCATGACGACCTCAGTCTGCTGAGTGCCGTACGGGGTGCGAAAGAGGACACGGGTGGCGGTGGTGTTGACTCCGTAGCCCAGGGCGTGGGCTTGGGTGGCCATCATGCTCTCCAGGGAGCCGTTCTGGAAGCGGAAAACCACTTGCCACACCTGGTTCATGGCTCCTTGGGCCTGCGAAAGGCAAACATGTGTGACAAGGAGGAAGAAGACACGCAGCCTTCAAGGACTGAAGAGTGACCTTGAGGCATTCACTCACAGAATTGAAATTTCTTTTATTATTTAATTTATTTCAAGATCAAAAGTCACCTTGAATAGAAACAACTTTGACATGTGTTGGGGGCACATGGCCCCGGTGAGAGAGAGAGACAGAGAGAGAGAGAGAGAGAGAGAGAGTGTCCCTAGAGCAGTAGTCTCCAACCTTTGGCCTCCAGATGTTCATGGATTTCAACTCCCACAAATCCTGGCCAGCAGAGGTGGTGGTGTAGGTTTCTGGGAGTTGTAGTCCAAGAACATCTGGAGGCCCAATGTTGGGGACCACTGCCCTAAAGGATGCAAATTGATCACCCTCTAGTGGCGCATATTTATATATATATATAATCAATATAAAATATGGCAAAAAAGTTTTCATGGCGCTACACCCACCCACACACGTATGACTATATATATATAGCCATAAAAACACCCCATTTATGTAAGAAAAAAATGTGGGGGCAGTTTGCGGGTATACCCCTCTAAGATCCAGGAATTGACACAGACAATTGACACTGACTGACTGCCCCTGTCATTCGGGGAGGGTCCATTCTTTTCTGCCCCTAACAACAAAAGTAGATTAGCTCCTAGATATGCATTTCATACCAATTGTTGAGCAGAAATTATACGGAGGCAGAAGGATCAAAGCTAGATAATGTGCCTTATCTGGGCAGAGCAGACTAATCGCTCTCTCCCTCCCTCCCTTTAACTACAGTCCAACCTCTTCTCCTTCACTTGCTTTGGAGCTGAGAAAGCCCTAAGAACCTCAGCTAGGGAGCTCTGCAAAAGTCTGCTTCACAACTCAATGAGTGCCAAATATGTACAGAGAAGCTGGGACACAGAACCCACAACCTTAAATAGATCGCGGATCAGTGGATTGTTTGGCCGCTGAGTCCGGTATCGGGATGGCTAGGGGATAAACAATGCTTTCATCTGTGCACTAAGTGGCAAAACTCAATTCCTATCTCTGATCGGAAACTAGAGCGATTTAAAGACCTTTTGGAGACTGAATACCCTACTGTTTTTAAATATCTTTCCATCATTAAAAAGGAGGGCCTTTCAAGTTTAAATGCCTTTATATCACCTCTTGTCTTCAATCACGGAATGGAGATGAGATTCCGTTTGCCTGCTTAGGGTGCTGCAGCCCTAAGAGCATCCTGAGAGACTCTTCCCATCCTGCTTATAACTTTTTTGAACTATTACCATCTGGCAGAAGATATAGAACAATTAAGACTCGGACCACACGTTTTCTCAATAGTTTTTATCCCAGAGCTATAATTGAAATTAATAATGAGCTTAAAGACCACCAATAGTGAATAATTAGTTGGACTGTGTTACTTGGCCTGAGGTGTAGATGTTTGTATTTTTAGTGGGGGATTTCTAGTGGGTGGGGAGTGTTTGGGGAATTTTATGTGTGTGCATGTGTCTGGTCTCTGGGTGTCTGTGAATTTCATTGTATGTGTATATACTTACAATGACAATACATTATTTATTATTATTATTATTATTATTATTATTATTATTATTATTATTATTATTATTATTATTATTAGCATTAGCATTAGCATTAGCATTAGCATTAGCATTAGCATTAGCATTAGCATTAGCATTAGCATTAGCATTATTAGCATTATTAGCATTTATAGCCAACTAGTTATACTGGTCCCCGCATATTCAGAACGTTTACCACTGGCCACACTGCGGTCCAATCTTCATTTAGCACCTCACTTGCTATTCCTGGAACGGCACGCCGGACGGACACCTAAAAGAAACCCCAGGTGAGAAAGTTCATCCACCGAAGCATCGCCTCTGAACCACCACCTTTAATGGCTACCAAAAGGTAGAATTAAGATGGCCAGCTCCCAGCACTTAAATAAACCAGGATGTGTGTGTGTGTGTGTTTTTTTTTTTTTTTTTGGCTCACTTGCTACAGCTTTAAAATGACTTTCTCTAAGGCATCAAGAAATCGTATTTCCACTGGGCTTTCTCCGCTGAAGCTGTTTATTTTTGAGTGGGGGGGGGGAACAGGGCAATGGAGTTTGAGTGCTAATTCAAAACTTATGATCAGAAGGACATGAATGCCAGTGAAAAGCACTGCAGGACTCAATTATGCCTGCAGACCAAAATGAAGAAAGAAAGAAAGAAACCACGCCTGTCATAGATTTGGTCACAGGACTAACGGAGACAAGGCAAGCTTTACGTGGAGGGCTGGGAAAATCACAATAACATCAGCACCGAATGAGATTCAGGATAGGGAACAAACGCTCCATCTGGCTAAGTCCTTATTTGGACAGGAAGGATGGGAGACAAGCAGTGAGCATAGAAAGCTGCGTGCTCCAACCACTTGCCATCCACTTAGAACTGTGCCTTGAGGCAGCTGGTCCACTCTGCCTAATAATAGGGCCTGTCCTGTTTAAGCAGTGTAGAAGAAAGATAAGCAGCCATCAGAGACCTTGCATAGTCTCAGGGAAGGGTGACAGATTTTTCATTACCTCCTTTAGAGCAGTACCTCTTCTTCTTCAAAAAAAATCACTGATACAGCACAAAGTACAGTGCATGCAACATTCATTCATTCATATTTTTATCTGACCTAGCTCATAGCAGAGCTACTACTCTGGATGGCGGCTAACAGAACAACATCAGAACAGCATAATAACAAAAGCAGCAAAAGGAAATTTCAGAAAATTCAGAAAAGGGAACACGAGAACATTTTCCTTGGAAATACAAAATAGCATGAAGCACAATAAATAAAATAAAATAAAATAAAAAGGCAGGTGGCAGAGGAAAGGACACAAATTCACAATAGAACTCGTCAGAAAGCAAAAACAATAATTAACATTAATTAACATTGCTGAATCCTGCACAAGGCTAGGAAAAGGAGGTTTGCAAAACAGCTGGGTCTTAGGCCTTAACAGGCGTCCCGAGAAGGTGACCTAAGAAAGCTCAAAAGCCTGGATCCACCAGATTTTAAAAATCAGCACCAAAAGACATAAATCCATTCAAACTACTTTTGCACCCCATTGATTTCAACGGGATTTAACCTGAACACAGGGGTATATCAAAACCTTCACAATTTCCTCTCTCTTTTTTCTGCTCACCTCCATGTAATTTTCCTCGCAGACAATTTCTCGAGGGCTCCAGGGGGTACCAAGAGGGCAGTCCATAGAGACATCGTAAACAGCTGTCAAGCTATCCGGGCGAGTTACTTCCACTTGGAGTTGGAGGCTGAAATCCTGATCGAACTGGAGAGAAAGCAAAGCTTAACGTTGACCCCTTTCATATGCTTGTTTTCAATCTTACTGAAGAACAAGGGCCTTACCAGGTTACGAACTGAACAAGCAAGGAAAGACACTCGGATCTCCGGATTGCCATACAAATCGGTGGTCGTGGTGAAGCCGCACTGGGTGGCGATCTGCTCTGTCACTCGAATTCGCTGGCCAAGCTCATCTGTGAAAAGCAAAAGGCAGGTGGAAAATCTGAACACTGAGTCATCCTACAGGGTTAAGACACAAAAACTCTTCATTGCTGTCCATCCTCACCCCTATACCTTTACTGTACTGTATTCCACTTTCTCCCCCAAAGAGGAAAACCAATCTTGAATTTAGGAGGATTTTCCTAATTTTCTTAATTTCTTGGGTCCTGCTTTCCTGCTGGCACCCTGCAGGATTAGAACTGCCGGTTTTCAACATTTGGTCCCTGGGCAGCCCTGGAGAAAAGTTTGCTTCATGGAGGGAAATTTAAACTGGAAGACTCATTTCCTTTGGGCTGCGTGCTAGGTCAATTCATTTTCGTGATCTGCTGGATAATACAGTACTTGTTAAGTGCCGTCAAGTCAGAAATGACTTATAGCAACTCTAACAGGACTTTCAAGGTGAATGAGGTATTTGAGGAGTGGCATTACCAGTTCCACTCCCCCAATGGGCTTTCATGGCTGAGTGAGGATTCAAACCCATGCCTCCAGAGCCCTAGTCCATCACTCTGTCCACTACTTACTACACCACACTGGGTATCCCCTGGGGGATACTGGGACTGGGAAACAAGGGTCTAGACCAGCCACTATCCCTCACCCTAACCTTCCTCACAAGGTTGACCTTGAGTCTGAGCAAAGATAAACTACAAAAGCAGTAGGGGTCATAAAATAAATGGTAGGATATACAAATAATGCCGTTGCTACTAACAAGTATGTGCGGTGAAGTTGATTCTCACTGATAATCCTTCCCAGGATTCTCTAGGTATAAAATACTTCCTTGTGGTTCACCAGTTTTTAATGACACTTTGGGATGAACACGTCACTTGCTCAAGGCCACACAGATGGCAAGGCACATAACTCCATCAGCCACACAGATACACTTTGGTGGATCTTGGCTGGCTCCTCTTGGGGAGGCACAGTGTGGATTCGAACTCCTGGCCCACAAGCACTCCAACCCACAGGATTTAGGCTGTAACCCCCTGCTGATAACAGTGTTCCCTTCAGCGTCCAACGTGGCCCCCGATTCCTAGGATTTAACCGGGGCCATTAATCGGTTCAATAACAAACAGCCAGCCACTGAGAGTTGCCCGGTGGCTTACAGGGTGAAGGACACAGTGTGAGGAACACATACAGCATCTCCGACTTCTAGTAGAGAGGAAAGAGCTTGGGCACTCAGGTAGAATGGGCAAGGACAGGTGTTGCTGCTGCCTGCCAAACATCCAGCACTGGAGGCCACCACCTCCTTCTGCCTTACGATAGGACCGGCCTCTTTAAAGGGAGACTGCCATACTTACTGAGGACACTATAACTCCAGGTGTTCTGTCCCAAGGCGGCCTTGTTCATCCATATCCAAAAGTAGCGGCCTCTGCATTCGGTCCGTGCTACACCTTCCAGGGAAGGAAATCATTTTTCTAGACACTTCCAGGGCTCTCGATTTCAAGTACACCAACCAACTCCAACAGGCATGCCATACACTACGGTCTATTTACAACGGTTCCCAACCTCAGGTCCCTAGATGTTCTTAAGACTAAAACTCCCAGAAGCCTTCATCATTATGTGTGCTGGCTAGGATTTCTGGGAGTTACAGTCCAGGAACATCTGGGGACCCAAAGTTGGGAAGCACTGGTTTAAGATGTCAAGTGAGTTGCTATTCTGAAGCTGTTGGTTCATAACAGCTTTCTGTGTCCGCTAACCACCTGCAAAGTTCAAGTTGGTGGACTTTGTCTGGTGGGTCAGACATTTCCCTATTCCTGTTTTTGACAGCACTTCTACACACACACACACACACACACACACTGGCCTGGAAGTGCAATCCAAGTGCACAGAAGTTAACTGAACAGCACTAAAGTCTACTGAAATCCATTGATTTTCTGAAATTTTCTTTAATTTAGCAAAGTTTTCTTCTTTTTATGAAGAATCTGAATAGACGGAAAATAAACACACATCAGCAGAGAGCAGCTCAAAAACTAATAGGAGAGGGCAGCTGGAGAAGAATTAAAGCCAAATGCAGCACTATAACACTTGTTAGCAAACCTTCCCTCCCTCCATTTCAAGCAGTGATTCTCAAACTTAGGGACTTCAGATCATCTTGGATTACGAGATCAACAAATCATGACCATTGGCTGATTTGGCTATGGCTTCTCGGAGTTGTAATCCAAGAGGCCCTAAATTTGGGAGCCATTGGTCTTGAGGTTTGCACTGGAGTACCCCAAAAGGTTTTGAAATTAGGCCACTTCTGTCTGCACAAAATAGCTTATAGCAACAAGAGTAACAATAATATTGGGACTACAGAGCTGGAAGGGACCTTATGGATCATCAAGTCCAGCCCCTGTCAGGGAGGCAAAGAGGGAAACTGAATTCCCAACCTTTGGCTCTGCAGCCAGAGACCTAAACTACTCAACTATCCAGAAGTTACTGGTTCGGGATGATACTGGAAAAATAACTGTTTTGGACTATAAAATTCCTGTGGCCACTGACCATACTGCCTGCAGGTGTCTGGGAGTGTTTAATCCTGAAAAGTAATTTTTCTAAGTATTGTTGTTACACAGACCTAAGATTGTCCCTCACCCTTTGGTTATGAGGAGCACTCCTAGCGATAATTACTGGGAAGGATGCCTGGCTACCTGTTTCCATCCCAGTTGCACACATTAAGGCCAGTGGGAGAATGGTTACCTGAAGGAAACGGTACCGACGTCACCTGCGGAGGTACAAGGACGCACAGCAGGGCGATGCTACATAGAGAAAGCATAGTGGAAAGAGTCTGTTTAGTTCTTCTCATGGAGGGAAGGGCCACCCCAGGAATTTTGCTGTCTGAAGCATAGCAGCAAATGGCACCTCTTCCCATCACTACATGGAGCAGGAAATCCATAAACACCTCCCTTCCATGCTTGGAAATAAAAATACTAGAGAAACTGGGTAAACAACTATATGCACTTACAATATTAAAAAAATGTGTCTCTCCTTGTCCTGGTTTGAGCAACCTAAGACAGAGTCACTTTCTGTAGCAGGTCTTTTTTTAAAAAAAATCATTCCACCCGAAATCTAACAAACCCTTGAGAATTTACACCTGCATCTCTGCAAGAACTGTTATTTAAGGCACTGTCATTAGCAAAGGCCTTGTGCTGGAGACAATAAATGCCAAGCCCTTCCAATCCCATGGATGCTTCCTCAGAAGCAAATCCCATTAATTCTAATCAGGCTTACTTTTGAGTAAGCACACACCTGGGAGGTTGGAGGCCACCTCCTCACAAGAAGTGCACTTCATCAATAGAGTTCTGCTGGTACCAACCGGAAGTTTATCTAGGGCTGAGCCTGTTGCTGTACATGACACAACCCTTCCCCAAGCACTCCCATTCCACTACAATTCCCATCCTCTCTAGCAGAACTGTCTGGGAGATGATAGGAGCTGTAGCTCAGGACATCTAGAGAGGTAAGTCTCATAAAACCTTGGCCACACTTCAGGCTGTGTGCTTAGAAGGCTGCCAAGAAGGAGCCTGAGTAGGCTGAAAATTCAGCAGATTCCACAAATTCAGGGAATTCTAAGGGGTGGGTTCTCAGTGGTCATCTAGCCTCACCCCATCACAAATGCAGGAAACCTACACCTAAAATGTCCCTAACAGACAGTCGTCCTTTCATCAAACCTTTACTCTTGCCTTCTCCTGCTCCATACCTCAGAGATGGGGAACATCAAGCCATCCAGACATTTAGAGCCTTCGTGAGCAATTCTATCTGGAATGGAGAGAAGCTGAAATCTAAAACATCTAGAAAGCTTGGCAAATACATTGGCTAAAGTCTTGGACTGAGACTTGGGAGATCCAGATCCTCACTAAATTGTAAAACACACCGAATGACCAAGGGCTGCTGCTTTGTCCAAAATATCCAAAATAAGACCAATATTACAGGGTTCTAATGAGGAGCAAAACCATGTACACCACCTTGAACTCACGGGAGGAAAAGCAAGATAATAATGTAACTAACAAATTAGTAAAAACCAAAAAATACTCATGGGCTGAACCAAATAAGTGCCTTCATTAGGGTTAATTAGCAGATTTTGCCTGCCTGTGGATTTTATCTTGCTCTTATGGACTCACCTGGTTACCCTTGTTTCTATATTTGCTAAGAGTCAAAGGTTCTTTCCCCATGACATGGTTCAACCCCTGAAAGTTTTTTTTGTTGCACTTTTATAAAGCCAAACATCCAGCTTTTCTAATTTAAAAAAACATCTGTTTCAAACCCAATAATTTTTGTATTTAGGGCAAAGGGAGGTGATGAACCAAGAAACTTACCCTGTAAAGATGAGGGAACACATTCCAGGAACAGTAGGTCTGTTTTTCCTCCAAAGAAGACTCCGCTCATCTGACTAAATTAAGGCCCCAGAAACAACTTCTTTCTTTAGGAAGACAGGCACGGTTTTATATCTGCTGTTGTTTCCGGTACAGCTGTCACCTGCTCCCACTCAGTCCATCAGAGGAAAACCTCAGGTTGGTTGGGGAACGTTGTTGGTTTGCCTGAGTTTAATTTTCAGGTCAACTGATCAGAATCCAAGGAAATCTGAACCCAAGAAAAACATTCTGCCTTCTTTACACCCCATCTATTCTCTGTTTTTGAGGTCTTATCTGGTGTGGTAATCAAGTTTCCATGAAACAAAGAACTCGTTTGCAGTTCATTCCTTATCCTTTGTGTTTTACCAGGCAGAAATTCTGCAGGTCAAGCTTTCTCCTGCATCTGTAAGATACTGTGCCAGGAGATGTCTGTCTTATTGTCTTTAACAGCATGGGAGTCTGCTAAGAAAAAAAAGTTTGCAATCTTGGTCATAATCTCAATTTTGAGCAAAAAAGTTGGAATGTGGAGGATGTTTCTATGTGCTGTCCAGTTGGAACCGGCTTGTAGTGACCCTAATAGAGTTTGCAAGGTAAGTGAGATCTTTGAGTGCTTTTACCTGTTCCAACCCTACCGGGAGTTTCCATGGCAGAGCAGGGATTCAAATCCAGGTCTCTGGAATGCTACTCCATCATTTTATTCACTAAACCACATTGTGCTGCACAGGATGGAGGGGAGCAAATTTGAGCCAGATCTAAGGTTGAAAGAAGTAGGAAAAGAGGAAGATCAAATATGAGATGGACCAATTCCATAAAGGAAACCACAGGCTTTAGTTTACAAGAGCTGAGCAGGGCTGTTGGTGGGGTAGGTCATTTCAGAAATTGCTCATTGATATGGCAGCCATATGTCAGAAGCGATGTCAAGGAACATAATAACCGCCTCAGAAGCTATTTTTCCTGCCAGAGCAGAGTCTTAACATATGGTGATATAATAGTTCTAGATGTCTAAAAAAAAAAGGCCTTCCCACAGAAGAGGTACAGTATGTCATGTCTTCTCTACAACAATTCCCAGCAATCCTAAAAACATAATATTGAGAAATTATGTTACGCTTATACCCCATCTTTCTTCAAAGTAGCTCAAAGCAGAATATATAGTTTTCTTCCTTCCCACCTTATCCTCACACCAGGGAGACAGAAAGAGAATGCATGATTCCCATGCAGGCGTGATGTCTGTTGTTTATTTCCTTGCAAATTAAAATGGATCAAATCAATCCTGAGTGGTGGTCGGGGAGCATCATATGTGCAAAGGTGGTTCTGGGGGTCACCTGTCAAGAGTATGTGAGTATTGAGTTCAACAGCCAGATATTCAACAGGTGTGGGTGTCACCATTGCCTTGATGAGGGAACCAAAGCAAGCCTCCAGCTGACTTTTTAAGAATGTTGCTGTGTCATAAATGTTATTTATTTGATTTGCAGTGCTTTTCAACTACTGGTCCTCCATATTTACAAGTGTTTTGGAACACAATACACAGAATGTGTGTGTGTGTGAGTGTGTGTGTCTGTGTCTGATCTCCAGAATTATGCAATATTACTTGAAAAGCTAACTTCAAATTAAAAATAACGAAAAAAAACCACACAGACAAGTATTTCCATGAAGCGAGCACGTGAACGAATGCATATGTCTGAAGAAATGGCTGAGGAATCCAGTTAGAATTCTGGAACATAAAATTATGGACTGTTTAAATGACTGTTTAAATGATTTTTTTTTCATTTCCGTCGTACATTTTTATTCAAGTAAATGGTTTTAAAAGAAACAAAGAAAAAAAAACCCATGGTGACTGAAAAACATTACACATTAACGTAGCTAGGCTTTTGAGTCACACAGAACTCTTCACTACTCCGGCCTGAACAAACGCCTCTTTCGTTTGGTAGTAGGGGCTTTTCCCACTAGGTTTCAGATAGTCACCTGATAAAGGCGGGCCTTGAAATAAATTTCTAACGCCATTGGCTCATACTGAGCATCTTTGGCTACAATGCCTTGTTCCATTGGATGAAACCTGTGTCGATCAATGAGTTTTCTCGGCCATCGCGAGCGGTTGCTATGGTGCCGATGAGCGGTAAGAACAGCTACAGTCCAGTTCCTGATTGGTTCTTGTTGTTTTAGTCGTTAAGTGGCGTCCGACTCTTCCTGATTGGTGGGCACGCTTTATGACGCCTCCTGGTCCCGGAAGGTGGGCGGGGCCTGGGTTCCAAGAGGAGGGGCGATTTAAAGAGGAAGCGTCTACCTTTTCTATTCAGGTTGCCGTGAACCAAAAGGTGAGTCTTGAAATGGTGGCTCGAGAGACCTTTGGGCAGGTCGTAGCCCATCGGGACAATGCAATGGGGCTCCTGAAAAAGAAAAGAAAAACCAACTTCTAAAAGGGCAAACTGCGCAGCCGCAGACGAAGAGCTCTGTGGTGCTATGTAGGCTAACACACTTGGTGTCCCGGGAAAACTTCCGTGGACCGTAAGGGCGCCCTTTTTCATGTGCGGGAAGCGATGCACGGAATGCGAAGTGTGTGGATACGCACGACACGTGGTGTGAGATCCGGGCCAGGGGATTCCATGCAGGAAGTCCCGTTTGCAATGCAGAGATGAAGACTCCTGCAAAGCCTCCTCTACGTGCTCTAATCACACATCATTCTGGGCCACACCAGAACCTGGCAATGCTAACTTTTTTTTTTAAAGATCACATGTCTTTGTGTGGATCCTGGACGTTGTCGCCTGAAATGTAAATTTTCTGAGCTCTGGGTCAGATTGGCGGTACATCTAATCTTGGGAGCTAATCTGGTACAGTTAGGGAACAAGAAAAAAAAAGGTGATCTGGTCTGCCTTGCTTCTCCTATGAGTCATCTTTAGGGGAAATTGAATTTCTGGAGGTTTTGTTAAACTATACTGCCATTTAAAACCTTGGATAGATCCTATGATCTGTGGATTTGTCTACTGTCGCCTTATACCAGTGGCGACCAATTGTCCCATACAAGTATGGTGTAGAATGACAGGCTACGACTCGGGTGTTCTGGATTCAAATCCCCATTCAGTGCTGGAAAGCCGGTGGATGATGAACCACCCACCTTGAACATCTCCCACACCTTGAAAACCCTGTTCTGGTTGCCAGAAATTGGAAGCTACTTGGCCACAAAAAAACTAACTCTACTATATTTTGTGGCGCTGAATACAATATCACACAAACCATTCCTCTTTCAGCAAAAAAAGAGGCATCCAGAGTATCTTAGAGAAATTAAGAATAATTGCTGAGTCCCTGTTTTGAGGCTTGCAGTCTAAAAAGATGGCATAAAAGCAAAAAAATGGGGAGAGATGAGGAAAAAGCCAACTCTGTTACTGTGTTCTGATTATAGGACATTAAAATAATTAAGAATACTTATAGGATATTGCCTTATGGTGAATTAGATCATGGATTTATCCAGTTTTGTACAGTCTACACTGGGGAGTAGGTAATAATCTTTTAACACATTGTGTGTGTGTTTAGGATCTGCAAATGCAAAATAATGGTTGTGCGGGAGCATCATGTATTGGGAATAAAGAAAGGACCTCTGACTACATACATGGTCGGGCTCAAGAATTTATTTTCCAGTCCAGAAGTCCCATTGTTTAAAAAAAAAGGATGAAGAAGGGGATTCAAATGAGTCAGAGGCCTCAGGCAGCAAATTTCATGCCTCATGAAAAATCTGCAAAAAAATTTAGTTAGATTTAGGTCTTCTCAATTTCCTTTCTGTTGAAAAGAGGTGGCTGAATCCCAAGCCTATTTTTCCAGTACTAGGCCTTTTGCTTGATAACGTGATCAAATAAAAACACATCAGAGCACGAAAAAAATGTGTTCCCCTTCACTGTTGCTTCATACAATTACTTTGTTTTGCTGTTAAAACCCAACCACCATCCTGAGACCCCCGAAGGCTTCCGCAGAACCTGAAATGAGGGATGGGATGGAGATTGGGAGCTTTTATTTACTTTAAATTAAATGCTTTTGGGGCCTGATTCAGGTGGCGCCTCACAAAGTTAAGCCAACAGGATTTTGCCCCTCGTTTCCAAGCCATAAGGCCAACACTCTTTTATTAAAGAGAGACGAGGTGGCTAGAAAAGCAGGCCTCAAATGATCCAAAGGGTTGGAGTGCCTTCTGCCTGAGGACAGGAGAAGGTCTGTCCAAGGTTTGGTGTACCTTCTACTTTACTCTTAAGGAATTCAATGATGCTTTTGCTTGTCCTCACCCCCATCCAGGCTTCCTGCTCTGGATCAATCCCTCTTCTGTGTTAACATGTCCCATACTTTCTGCACCCTTCATGTGCGCTTGTTTGTTTTCCTTGCAGACGAGCGCCATGGATGGTGAGGTTTATCAGCACCAACAACAGCATCAGCTTTTTGGAGGAGCATTTTCTGCCTTCCTCCCACCGGGAAGCCTCGATGTCAGGTAAAAAACACAACGACAACGCTTGCTGAATCGGTGGAAACAGCAACCAGTCAGATACTGTGTTCTCAAAGGCGGCTATCAGAGACCTCTGGAAAGCCCAAGAGAAGCACATACCCTTCGCCAGAAATTCATACAAATGGACACACTGTTTTTTGTGCTGTGTCAAATGTGCATCTTTCCAGCTCACCCTGAGTCATCAGTGTGATGCAGCAGCAAAAAAAGCTAATGCAATTCCAGGCCACATCAACAGATCATAGCACCACTCTATCCAGGTTTGACCAGACCTTGCCTGGAGCACTGAGCACCCCACTTGGGGAAAAAAAAGGTATCCGGAAGCTAGACAGCAATATCTCTAGAGGATATTTACATAAGATAATCAAGGTCTAGACGCCATATCCTGTGAGGAGCAGCTTGGAGAACTGGGTGTGTTTCAACCAGAGGGGAAAAAAAATAACTGAGAACCACCTTCAGATCCTTGAAGAGCTGTCCCATATAGAGCATGCTTTTTTTCTGCTCTAGATTATAGGACTGGAACCAGTGAATTCAAATGTCGAAAAAAGGTCATTCCAACTTAGAATTGTTCAGTTATGGGGAGAACTGCCTCCAAAGGTGGTGGGCTTACCTCAGGCAGAGGCTTGTAAACCAAATCTGGATGTGCGTCTGTGAGAAGAGATTTAGATGCAGAATCGTCCATCGGCAGGGGGTGAATTGCATGATCTTTTAGGATCCCTTCCTGCTCCCAAATTCGGTTGTTCCGACCAGTATCCATAATTCGTCTCGTGCCCTGTGAATCTGTCCAGTGACACCTTCTGTAGTATTTTATACTGTTTTCTCTAAACAATTTAATAAATGGCCATGTTCAGTTTTGTAGCTTTCCGTTCACTGTGCCTTTACGTTGGAGGGGGGGTGTCTTATACTATCCCTCAGGGGTTTTTTTTTTGGGGGGGGTGCTCTGTGTACAGTCACAAGTGCCACCCTGCTCCCATAGGCACACACTTCCAGAGTTCATGGTTCCTTTCCACCCGCCTCTTTTTCCCTTACAGTGAGATGCGCCAGGTCCCGGACAACCAAGAAGTCTTTGCTCATCCCAGCACAGACCAGAGCGTCATCGTAGAACTACTGGAGTATCAGGCGGGTGTGCCGGATGAGAATGCTGCCAAGTACGTGGGAGGAGTTGCAGTTCTTTCTCTCCTAGACAGCTCGGTGCCGGACCTCAAAGCTTTCCTTTTCCCTCCCCTCCCCTTATTCCTTGTGTGCTGTAACTTAAATTTAGCCTAAAAGTTCTGAAAGCTGGGTCTGCCATGCTGGATCTCTTCTGGAGTGGGGTATTAATTGTTATTATTGTGGTTTTGACTTCTATCCTGCCTCATAGTGCTAGAACACTCTCTCTGGATGGTTTACAACATCATTATGTGAGCAACACTTCTGGGGGTGGGTTGGGTACTCCTTTTACTGACCTCAGAAGGATGGAAGATTAGGCCAGCCTTGATCCATCTACCTGAAGCCATCCGGATCGAACCCGGGTTCTACTGTAGTTGAACTACTGCGCCATGGGGCACGCTATAATTCTAATTACAGTATACTCAGATTCATGACACCTGGAGAATCCAGTCTTGACAGTTCTGTTATATTAAGGCCAGTGAGGACAAGGATGATGTGTGTATAGGCACATGTACCTTAACTCCTTTCGGAAACAAATAGCGGAAATGACCCAGAAGCAATAGTAGGACTTCTTAATTTGCCGTTAAGAAACTATGAAAGTTACGCATACAACAGTTTTTGTGAAGGTGTTTTTGACAGATATGCTAGATTTCTAAAAGAATCATAATTATTTGCCGTTGGTTTATTATTGATATTATAAGTATGTCAATATGAATTGATTATTGATCACACTTAGAGAGGGCTCCGGGCTGGTTAAAGCCACAGAGATGGCGAACCTATGGCACGCGTGCCACAGCTGCCATATGAAGCCCTTTCTTCTGGCACGCGATAAACCTTTTGAAGTGGCTGCAGCTGGGATTCCCCCTTTCTCTTCCTGTTCTGGGTCCTTTAACTTCCTGTCTGTCCCCATGATTCCCCCTTTAACTTCCTGTCTGTCCCCATGATTCCCCCTGAAACTGCCACTTCCTGTTCTGGTTCTGGTCTTCCAGAGTGGCACGGCAGACAGTGGTTTCTTCCCCACCCCCTCATTTTGGGCACTCCAGCCGAAAAAGGTTTGCCTCCACTGGCCTAAGGGGACGAATGACTGACAGCCGAGCACAAATCTGAGACTCAGTGAGGTGTGATCTGCCCACATTCTTTCTTCTTCTATATTAAGAAGCGACAAATAGTTCTGTCTTAAGACTCCTTTTTAAAAATGGCCTTAATTTCCTGCTGAAGGATAGGTGAGTGATCAAGGAACGGGTTGTCTGCTGGAGATACAAGAAGACAGAGCAATAGTTAGGCAGGAAGGGGATGTAGCTCAGTGGTAGAGCGCATGCTTCGCATGTATGAGGTCCTGGGTTCAATCCCCAGCATCTCCACTTTTAAATTTGTATTTTATTACTGAAGGATGCATTGGCTCTACAGGGGATCAGCAACGGAATATAGAAGTATGGGTCCTCTTGCCCACTTTTTACTATTTTTCTTTCCAGCTGGTTTTAGGCATGGTTCCATCATGTTCTCCTCTTGCCCGTCAGCCTTTTCTTTGAGATTTATGTTCATGAAGACAGGATCCCAAGAGGACGGCTTCAAATCCATCAGTCTATATATTACACTTTTGCAAACTGTAATCCTCTGCCAGTTTTACTCAGAAGAGAAATTGGTTGTGGGCTTTACTCCAAAGCAAGGGTGCAAAACCCAATAGCTTTAAGCATTGTGTACTTAGGAATGGTCTTGTGAATGAAAGCTGGGGATGTTAAAACCACATATTTATTATTCATTTATTTTAATAACTATAGTTTTGTCGTGCCCATCGAGTGACCAGGCACAACTCTGGGTGGCTAACCAAATAGAGCCTCTGAAGCATCTCTGAGTCCTAAGAGAATACAGGGCTATTTTCATGGAGTCAGAGTTAGCTCAGCAAGACAATCAATGCTTTGAAAGCAGGAGGTTCTTGGTTCAATTCCCAGTATCTCCACTTTTTGCTCAGCATGCAAATAATAAAACACAAGAGCTATTGATGGGCGTTGACCCAGGGCATTGTATGGACTGATTCTGACTACACCTATGAACAGCATCAGGAAAACAGCACCCCTGTTGGCCGTGTTTTTCTTTAAAACTGCGTGCAGAGAGTGCTCCAGCAAGCCTGCTTTTCTTTTGAAACAAGGAGTGTGCACTTTCCCCACCTTGTTTTAAGCCAAAATTAAAGTTTACAGTATTTTACTCACCGAAGTTTGGTGGTGCTCAGGAGTGGTGTGGGGCGGGGTGGGAATGAAATTGGCCCTCAACTATACCAAAGATCCACCCTGTGCTAGGTAAGAGAATTAAAATACATTGGCCAGGAGCCTGCTGGTGTTTGTGTACACACTGTGGGTGTTTGACAAGGTGCCCGGGCATGCTCTCCATTCTGAACTGAGACCCAAACCTTACACAATGCCAGCCATGGGAAATGGCGTGAATCATAAGCAGAGAGGTTGGTTTGTGGTCAAATCCTGATTATGTTTGTTCCACTGCTTCTTTTAACTCAAGCATGTGGTTTCCTTTATGGAGTCAATTCATCTCATGTCTGGCCTTCCTCTTTTCCTGCTATCTTCAGTGTTGTATATGCAACTGATAATAAACAGCAGGAACAGGATGATGAATTCTGTAGCTTGTAGTCCGGAAAGATAATTCCCCCCCAACTTGTTCCTTTGAGTCTCTTTGCATAATCAAGGAAGATGGCTACCTCTCTTTCTTTTAAAATAATTCTGCACCCACTCACCCCTGTCTCGCTATCCTTCCAGGTACCACTTTGAGGACATGGCTGATGCTTCGGCCACCACAGAGATTCTGAGCCAAGAGCCACTCTCGGTTCATCTCCTGGTCCTTGAAGGCTGCAGCAGCGCTTGGCATCTTACCGCCAGACAGCTGGTAGCAAAGTTCAATGAGGAGGTGGGTATCAGGGTTGCCCGATGACCCACTTGGAACTGGCCCGGAAGGGTCTCTTTATCTTGGATTCTGCTCAGAAGCCTTGGGAAGGACAGGTGGGCTTCCAACCATTGTTCCTTCCTCCTCCCCCCCCCCCAACTGGTGCTTTGGTAATTCTCATTGTTAGGACATCTGGCTCTTAAACAGCTAGAGAAAGTCAATTTTTTGAACTACGAAACATCCCAGATAGGCTAGGTTAATCTGCAAGGTCTAATCTAAAATATATATTTTCCCCTGCCTACTCTATTTTTAATCCATGAGTTTAACTTCATGTTTTGTCTTGGATTTGGCCTATATTTTTATGAAAGCGTATAGCTCTGTAATAGACAGGTGCTTTAGAAAAATCCCATTTTCAGTTAAAGACATTTCCATCTCCTTCCAGCTGGAAAGGAATCATGTTAAAAAGCTGGAGAATTCCAACTGGTCGTTGTAGGATAACCAGGGTTTGGAGAAAGTAGGTTTGGATCTCCAGGTAGACACCAAAGGTTTCTGATTTCTAGTTGCAGGTAACAGTGTGTGTCAATGTCTACGAGAAACATAGTGGCAACAAGTTGAATCTACACCCCTACCTCCAGATTCATGTCCTGATTTTGTTTCAGGAAATGAATCTGGAGGTAAGGGTTTGGAATTGCTTTTCTATGCCAGCTCTTTTAGAGAAAAGCTAACAAAAAATGTGTGCATACGGCAGGAGGGTTCAGCTTTCCAGAGCCAGCCTCTCTGTGTGGCCTTCGGGAATTAAACACTTCCATGAAGTCAAGGAAGGGTTTAATTTGCCAATCTCCTAAAGCAGCTGTCTTGTTAAGCCACTTCACGTGATTGGCAAAGTCATATTGAAAGGCCAGCTTTGTATCGGTTCCAGAAATCACATGCATTGGAACCTACCCAAACCAGAGCGATCCTATTCACACCAGAAAAGAAGAAGCCCCTGACCGGGTCCATAAAAAGGTATGCATTGGATCGGTCTGGGAGCAAGCTGGTGCACTCTGTAAGACCAGCCCATTCTTGCAGTGGACCAAACATCGGACTAAATGCTTGAATAGTTCGCCTCAAAGAAAGTTTAGGCTAATCAGGAAATGGATTGTTGGATGCAAGACCCAGCACGCCAAACCCGAGCCTACAGTTTTAGAATTCTCTTTCACAGTGTCCAGACGGGCAAAGTGTGCCATTTATTGCACCCCGGCTCCTTAGCTAGAATGGCTAAGCAGGCATGATGGGAGTTATAGTACATTGTCTGGAAAGGGATGTGGGCCCTTCTCTCCAGTTGATTTAGCAGCACAACCCTTTCACTGTGTAATAACAAGGCCCTTACATGTTGTTGATCAACTATCACTGTTTCAGGGACAACTTTTTAGAAAATTATATTATTCTATCATCTCACAAGGATCTGATGCAAAACCATCAGCTCGTGATGTGGAAGACTACCAGGGGATGAATCCAATTGTTACTCCTAGCTTAGAATAAATCCAGTGAACGAACAAGACTTTGGTTAATAGCACACACATGACTCCCATTAGTCCTGTGCATCTACTCTAGTTGAATTTAACCCTAGTTCCTCTGGGCATGTAATATACTTTCTTATTCCCTGTCATTAGACCCATTTTTTTCTTGATCTCTCGGTTTTCCTGTTGGTAGAAAAGGAGGTTCCCTAAGTGGCTCATAAATTCTCTTCTTTTTCACAGGCCAAAAACGAGGTGACCATGTATTTAGCGCTACTGCGGCTTCCGCAGTATGGAACAGACGTGCTTCTCAGCTTCAATGATCCCACGTGGATTAAGTGAGTATGCCCGAAAGCAGAAATCGGGGTGGTTCCAGATAGCAGGATTAACAATGTGGTGTAGTGGACAGAGTGATGGATCAGGCCTCAGGAAGCCAGGATCCAAATCCCCATTAACTCCTGGAAATTCACTGGGGGTATGTGTATGTGTTCAAGTGGAACTGACTTATAGCAACCCTAATAGGGTTTTCAAGGTAAGTGAGATAATTTAAGGAGTGGGTTTAACCAGGTCCACTCCCCCAGTCAGTTTCCATGTCTGAGTGGGGATTCAAACCTGGTTTTCCAGTCTTAGTCCATCACACTACCCACCACACCACACTGTGAATCCACTGCAGGTATGAAATTGGTTAAAAAAACACCCCTTAATATTTCACTGGCCTTACTAGGGTTGCTGTTGTTCGGTTCTGACTTGACAGCACAGGAAATATTAAGGCTACAGACCATGACTCTGAAAAAATGATCAATGGTCTGTGGAAGCAGAATCCCATCAAATGCATTAGTCTTAAGATGCCACAAGACTCTTGGTTGCTGCTGCTGCTCATACAGAGGCAGGTCGTTATCTTCTGAGTGCGAAACAGCTTGGGAAAAGAAACTTGTTATAATTACAGTTATAGAAAGCCCCATCAGCATGTCCCCTCAAAATAAATTTTTCAGGTTCTGGATCTAACTGCCGGTAGGTGGATGAACAGAGAATATTCCACAATGACACTCTTTCCTCTCCTCCTCTTTTCTCCTAGCCCTCTCAGCAGCAGTGCGGCCCAAGGCGCCGAGATCCCCCTTCCTTCTTCTCAGCCTCCGTGGACAGTAGAGCATTTCCGCACCTTCGTACGTAGCCTGCGACTCCTTGATCCTGGTATCTTTGGCTAGGGCATCTCCATATGACTGGGGTTCCTGGCCACCCAAACCTCATTCCTTCTGTACTGCAAATGTAGTAAGAGTCTTTGGACAGGACCCACAGAAGACTGGCTGAACATCCGCCGCTTTGGCTCCCCCTGCCAGGCATCTTTTCCCGAAAGGGAAAGGGCAAGAAACACGAGATGCCAAAGGACTTTCTGGCAGGAGAGAGCGGTTTTAAGGCACCCTCCAACTCCAAAGGTGGTTTTAAGCCTCCCCTTGTGGATAATGAGCTGCCTGGCTTCCGTTTTTTTGTTTGTTTGGTTTTTTGTTTTGTTGTTGTTGTTTTATACAGAAAAACTTGCAACCTGGACTTAATCCTTGCAACTCCCACCTGCTTCCTGCCCCCACCAAGCTTATAAAAGTTACTTTTTTGGACAACAACTCCCAGAATGGCCATGTTGCCTTGGGGTCTGTGGGAGACATATTATTTTAAAAGTAACTTTTCCAAGCTTGGCTCCCCACAGCATCCCCAGCGGATAAAAAAATCCATACCATCAGACGTTGCTACATTCAGGTTCCAATACATTATTCTCAACTGTTTCCTCCAAAAGAAATGTTCATTATTTACAAGTAGCTTATTAAACCATTAGTTTAGTATTAATCTATTAAACTAATTACTTAAGTTTAACAAAAAAAAAATCCAACAATGGGCAAAAGGCTAACTTTAATTAGTATTAAGCGACCAATGCTGATAACGCAGGCTGTAAGCTTTGGAGTCACACCAGGCTCTTCACCAGATGTAATGATCAAGGGAGGAGATAAAGCAAAGAAGAGCAAAGCAGACGTTCCTGAGCAAGAACACAGTGTTAAAACATTGTCCTTTTTAGTTTTGTTGAATGCAAGTCACCCTCCGTTGTTCTTTAAAGTTTTGCCACGTTAACTAAGCCTCATCGTGCAGACGGCTTTTGGCTGAACCAGGATGCGCAGCAGAGCCTTGAGTTCAACAGAGGACAAACTGGTAACAGAACATAAAATGAAATAAAAACATAGTACTTGTAAATGAAGAGCAGGTCCATTTGGAGCAATAGCATGTACAAGTTGAGAATGTGGGTGGCATGGATTTTGGGAGAAACTCTGTTGTTATGGAAAGAACCACCAGGGTCTCTGGGCTACTGATAGGCAACAAAACTAGCACATGGGAGTCAAATTTAAAAAATGTGCAGGGCTTGAAAAATGCACTCTTCCACTCGTCTGTGATGAGTGAAAAATGGTGCTCAACAAGTCACAGCTCCCTCTCTGCCTGCCTCCTTCCCCTCCACCTGTCTCTCTCTATAATCCTCCCCTCCATCCTCCCATTGCAAAAGGAAAACTGCCCTCTTCTCCTAAGAAGAGAGTTCAAGTGGTACATAGATATATAGCTCTGTAGGAGAAAGTAGAGTAGTACCATGCTGGATAATATGAAGCTTCCCTGCTCCCAATTTCAACCAAAGAAGGACAGACACATCTTGGAGTGGGAAGGAACCGTGGCTCTTTAAGAGGCCGGGCCTTTTTGCTTTCAGTTTTATTTTTGCTGGAGACAAAAGAAAGGCATTCAAAATACAAGTTTCACGACCCCACAGGCACACAGGTAATAAAACAACCCAGGTCTGAGGGTATAAATCAGTGATTCCAAATCCCAATAAATTGCAAGGCTATAGTCCGGTCATGCTGCCTGGTGAAAGTTTTGACTGACAGGTAAGACATTCTGAAAATTTTCAAGCTCTGAAGATGTGGCATCAAAAGTGACCCAGAAATTGCATCTTCAGATAAGAGAATATCTGGATAGAAGAACTAAGAGCAGGAGAAAGGCTCTTTATGCCAGAGGAGGGGAGAGAGATGACTTTTTAAATATGCAATTAAGACACAAAATGTCTAGCTGAAAAAAAGGGCAATATATATATATATATATATATATATATATATATATAGAGAGAGAGAGAGAGAGAGAGAGAGAGAGAGAGAGAGAGAGAGAGAGAGATCATTTGGGGTTAGGGAAGCTTTGTCCAAATGCTTTGGACTACAATACCCATCTTCCCTCACTATGGGCCATTTTAGCCCAGTCAGCTTGCAAAGCAGCTGGAAAGTGAAAGAGATCTCCCATCCATGTATTACACTCTGGTGCCACCTAGAGTCCAGCTTGTGACACACAAGGGAAGAGGAGGGCTACTTGGTTACCACGGCAACACCTTGACTGTTAGGCTTTTGAAGCCTGGTAGGCCTCTCTCTTTAAACCAGGCCCTTCAGGAGCCTTCCGGGTACCTTATGATCTTTAGGGCACAACTTGTAAAAATTGCCTTCTTTCACATGACTATCCCCACCATTTTTCCAGCCGGCATGGCAGGTGTTGTCTTTTTTTAAAAAAAAAAACTTTCCACGTTTTGATGTTGGACTACAGCACCCATATTCCTTCACCCCCGGCCCTGTTGGCTGTGGCGGGAAGGGAACTGTAGTCCAAGAATATCACCCACTTCTGGTCAAAATCCTCTTGTAAGCCCTAGACCCCTGCAGCCCGTATACAAACAGGCCAACGAGAAGCAACAGTAACCTCTTTTATTGGGCAATCATCCAATTCATAGCAGACCATAATATGCAGAAGATGGGCGGGCACGCGCTCTTCCTTAGCCAATGACATGAGGAAGGTCCCGTCGCGGGTGCTTAACGCAAAGCAAGGTTCCGGCTGCTTGGTGTAGCATCTCTGTCGAGAAATAAGTTAAGAGTGGAAGTTTTTGTATTTGCAAAATTAAAAAATGGGTTGCTGCAGCTTTTGCAAAGCATTTTCTTCCCAAAGCCCATGAAAGCAAGAAGTCCGAGCAACGAGAGAGATTTTAAAAAGATAAAATCTGCTGCCCCGTGAAAGGTGGTCGCAGGGAGAAAAGCCATTTGCTCTCCTTGTTCAGTGATCACTGGCGTTGGCTTCACGTGAACCCCAGGTCTGACGCCATATATTTGATAAAGATGTTTGGGGAGAGCAAGCAAACCTTCCCCTGGCCCAGAGCTGAAGCACTGCAGAAGGTTCAACCGGTCCTGTTCTTTCACCGGTCAATGCCTGGTGTCACCTTTCCTGTACCGGAGCAGTGTACGCTTGGCGCAGCTGGTCCCAGAAAAACAGGCTGAGGATGGTGTGGGGTCCGATTCGGAAGTAGGAAGCCCCCAACCCTTTGTAGACCCCCCAAAATCCCTCAGAGCGGATGATTTTGGCAAGGCAATCCAGAAGACCCTTGTAAATCAGGCCCTGCATGAGGAAAAGAGAAGAATCAAGTTGTTTTCACTAACCAAAACTTACTGGAAGGTGATCTTCCCCCCCCCATCATGTGATTTTTATGTTTTCCTACAAAGGGACACAGTTGCAGTTGGAGTTATAGTTTATAACATTGTATAGCGAGAATGATCTTGGAATCGTCGTCGATCACAAGCTGAATATGAGCCAACAGTGTGATGTGGCTACAAAAAAAGGCAAATGCTATTGTAGGCTGCATTAACAGAAGGATAGTTTCCAAAACCTATGTGGTATTAGTTACACAACATCTGTGATTACTGTGTCCAGTTCTGGACACCACACATCAAGAAGGATGCCAACAAACTAGAACAAGTTCAGAGGAGGGCGACAAGGATGATTAGGCGGCTGGAAAGGCTGAAAGAACTGGACATGTTTAATCTTGAGAAAAGAAGGCTGAGGCTGATAGCACTTTTCAAATATTTAAAAGGCTTTCATACAGAGGAGGAGCAAGATCTTGATCATCCCTGAGTGCAGGACACGCAACAATGGGGTCAAATTACAGGAAGCCAGATTTCAGTTGAATATTGGCGAAAAACTTCCTAACTGTTAGAGTAGTATGACAGTGGAACCAATTACCTTGAGAGGTGGTGAGTGTTCCAGCATTGGAGGCATTCAAGAGAAATTTAGACAATCACCTGGCAGATATCCTTTGATACACATCCCTGCATTGAGCAGGGGGTTGGACTTGATGACCTTATGGGCCACTTCCAACTTCATGATTCTTGCCCCCCGACCTGAAAATTAGGAGCTTCTCTTGAAATTTAAGAATGAATAAAGATTGTCCACCTAGCTCCTCCCAACATTGTAACACCAGTGGCCTCTCTCTAAATCCACTCTCTGTGCTTACCTGCCCTTCAGGACTGACTGGCTGGTTGTAGAGGCGAGTGCTGGCCACATCGAAAGGTGACATGGTGAGGGCCACGGTGGTGCTACTGATCATGCAGGCGCTCAGGGATACCTGCCAGCTGTCCTTTGGAAAGACCTGGGAGAGATGATAGAGGAGAGTGGGGTTAAGGAGCACAAAGGAGTCAACAGCCGTCCCTTGAAGAGTAGCAAAACGAGTCCAGGTTCAATCCTGCATGTGCCATCCATTGATTCATGAATACAAAGAATGCAGAGAAATCCAGGATTCCCAAGAGACAAACGTTTTCACTTTAAACTTCCTAGCCCCTTTAGGATTAAAAAGAAGTGTCTGACTAGCACCTGGTCATCTTGGAAGAGTTGCTCTTTTTTTGGACCACATCTCCCAGAATCCTCTAAGCCAGCATACCGACATAAATCTCGGAGTTCAAATTTAAAAAAATGTCAGTAAGTCCAAAAAAAGGAACACTGCCAACTCTGAAATATGTCAGGTGGGATCAATAAGTTTTCCCAGAAAAAACTCCAGCATGTAATGTGGCTCCTTCTTAGAATTACATCCTGCCTTGCTTTCATTCATAGAATGCAACAGTCATGTATCTCCATGGAGGCTTCTCATCCAGGCACCGACAAGAAGCTACTCCTTTCAAAATATGTGCCTTGGACTTTATGATCAACTGGCGTTCTGCTTGAAAATCAGCAGCAGAGCTGTAAAAGTAAACTTTTCCAAAACTCATACAGAGATAGATGGGCAAATCTAAGTCTCCCCGCTGCCCCAATAAACAAAAATCCAGAATGGTTATATAAAAGCTCACATTGTTGCTATGTGCCATCAAGTTGTCTTTAACTTATGAATGAGTGATCTCCAAAATGTCCTGTCCTCTATAGCCCTGCTCAACTCTTGTAGACTCATGCCCATGGTTTCCTTTAGGGAGCCCGTCAATCTCCTATTTGGTCTTCCTCTTTTCCTACTGCCTTCCCCCTTTCCTAGCGTTATGGTCTTTTCCAGAGAATCCTGCCTTCTCAGGATGTGCCCAAAGAAAGATCATTTCAGTTTCATCCTATCTGCCTCCAGGGACAGTTCAGGCTAGATTTGATCAAGGACCCACCAGCTTGTCTCTCTGTCCAAGGTAGCCACAAAGCTCTCCTCCAGCACCACATGACCAAGGAATCCATTTTTTCCCCTCCTGTCAGCTTTCTTAACCATACACAATAGCCATCTTTCTGGACAAATCAGTTAATCTGTCTCCAGCTTACCTCTAGGCGGGCCAAGACGTCCTTGGCGGAGGAGAAAGTGGCCAACTGGGTAGAAGAGCCCACCATGACTCGGGGAATGGAGGAAAGAGCCCCACGCCAGAGTCCCATCACACCATGTTCCTTGTGGATCATCAACAGAGCATCGAACATCCCCTGGGAACAGAAAAAACAGAACCACCCACCCCTAAAATATATCAATGCATTAAGAGGCATAGTGTGTTCCTCAATTTTATAGATTTTAATCCTTTTTTTTTTAAAGATGCGGGTTGATTTTAAATTTACTGTAAATTAAATATTTATTTATTTATTAAAAGAAGATAATGGTGTATAGTTTAAAGACTAACTTTAAAGACCAACTTAGATTTTATAATGTTAGCTTTCATGGACAAGTTCACTTCATCAGACATAAGACAAGGAGATATAACATGGCAAATATTTATGCATGGTATCAAAGATATCAACATACATGCTTGATCTGCACATCAAATACACTATCATCACAATGTTTAACACCCACTGACTTTCTCAGCAACCAACCATGATCTCTAGATTTTGATATCTATACCCTGATTTCATGTATAAATATTTGCCACGTTATATCTCCTCTTATGTCTGATGAAGTGGACTTGTTAACAAAAGCTCACATTAAAAAATAGAAAAGTTAGCATTTAAGGTGCTGCCGCATTTTTGTCTTTTTAAAAACTTTTTTTATTTTGTTTTCATCTATCACACTTGCACAGACTAACATGGACTAAAAAACTAACACTTCCACAACTACAAGAAGAATTGCACCCCCAAGTCCCCCCCCCAAAAAAACAGGTTCACTTCTGCCTTTGAGGGAGGGAAAAAAAACTCAGAAAGCACCCACATGTAAAAGCCAGTTTTAGTGGAAGCACTTGCAAGTTCCAGGTCTCCAGCTCTACACATAACGCACCATTCGGCAGAAGAGTGGCCACGAAAAAGCTAGGAACTGCCATGTGATTCCCACTTCTGGAGGAAAAAAAAGCCCTGATCTAGGTAGCTGAATTGTGAATTGGTGTAATGCTGCTTCCTCACTGTAAAATGCAGAGTGAACATCACATACCTGGTGTTTGTACTGATGCCCTACAGCAATCTCAGCAGCAGATTGAGCCTGAATGTGGGTCTTCACCTGTATAGAAGAGAATAATCCTATCAGGATGGCATGGGAAATCATACGGGACTATCCATTTGAAAAAAAGGATGCCTGTATCCTTCCTTCCACTGGGCCAGCATCTCCCAAAGCATATGCTAAACATTCTCAGGTACAGCTCTAATATAAGCCTCATGGCTAAAGCTTGCCCATGATACAGGAAATGGAGATGCCTGGCTCCATCAAATAAACACCAAAAATTATTTATTTATTTATTGGATTTCTATCCCGCCCATCTAGACCAAAGGTCTACTCTGGGCAGTTACGCACTGGCCCATTGCAACATGTGGGAGAAGATGCAGGAATGGATGGACCATGATTTATATTATTTAAGCAGTGCGACAGCTACATCAAGAAAAACATTTTTAAAAAAACCAAACTACAAGGACCATCATTTAAGACTACAGATCAATGTTGATACTGGGTTTTTTTTTTAAATTATGTCTTGGCTTTCAAAAAGAGTTTTGATGATCAGATCTGAACGGAAAGAGTTTAAATTCGGCTTCCCAAAGGCTGCCCGTTTACACTTCCTGTTAGTTTTTATGAGGAAACAGGCCGAGCTAATTGTATAAATGGGAAAACACAATAAACCGTGGAAGGCCAGCAGGCACGATCTTCCAAACAACCATTTTCACAGTCAGGCAGAGTGAGGCTGCTACCCCAAGCAAGCAGATTTTGGCTACCCGAGACGTGCAGATTTCTGCTTCTAGACTATAACTCCCATGTTCCTTGGGAAATCCTGGGAGTTGCATGAACTCCAATAACACAAATCCAAATATCTCTACAGCTAATACTGAAAAACAAAGCATTGCTCATTTATTATTACCTTGATAAGTGTCATGGAATGAGGTCATTACAACGTTTTCCCAAAAATAAGACAGGGTCTTATATTAATTGTTGCTCCAAAACCGTATCAGGGCTTATTTTTAGGGGATGTTTTTTTTTTTCATGTACAACAATCTATGTCTATTCAAATACAGTCACGTCATCATCTTCTGGTTGCTGCACAAGGGTGGAGGGTGGGGCTTCACTTAACTGGGGCTTATTTTTGGGGTAGGGCTTATATTACAAACATCCTGAAAAATCATACCAGGGTTTATTTTCATATTAGGTCTTATTTTCAGGGAAACAGGGTATTTGGATTTTTTCTTCCTGCTTTTGGAATGAGGGGAACACCTAAAATCACAGAATCATCTCACTGACTCCAACATGACAGGAAACTTTCAGGACAAGATGATGTGACCTCTCAAGAATTATCTCAAAGTTATCTCAAGAAAAAGAAAATGGAGCATTTGGAAAGAGCAAGTCTTTTTTAGCCAGGGAGATCTACTGTGTAGAACTCTGAAACATTCCTTTAAAAAACAACAACCAACCAACAACAACAAAAACACCTCACCAAGAATCCCCAACCTGCATGGCTAGGGATCTCGGGGATTCTGGAATTTGTAGTCCAGAACAGAACTTTTCCAAGCAAAAGCACCAACAAACTTTCAATTTGATGAAAGGCAGGATACTTTACCTTTAATAATAATGTGCTTGCCATCAAATATATTACAACTTATGGTGAAATACTCAGAAGTGGTTTACCCTGCCAGGCTGGTTCTTTTCCCTGGAGGCACAGTGGGGAAATCGAACACTCAACCTCTGGCTCCAACCACTGATCTATTCCGCCAGTTGAAAAAGGTTGCCATAAATCAGAATTGACTTGACGGCACATCATTATTATTACTTTTAAAAGGAAGAGTTAAACCATCGATCCAGCAAGGAAACTCATCTGTTCATAAAAGTAATTAGACAGCTCTTGCAGAAAAACTGGATAAGGAGAGGAAACCCCACATGAAGTAGAGTGAGATGCACAAAAATCAACTCACGGTTCACTGGACACTTCCAGTTCTAAAGCATGCCAGACCGCATATGCTGGAAAATCAATTCTTACCACCACAAAGTTGGGGAAATAGAACGACATGCACCACCTTGAACATCCTGCAAAGAAGTAGGATGTACGCCCAACTAATAAAATAAATAACAATCCATCTGTCCTGCGTTGCAAGACTTTAAAAACCCCTCCTTCCTGATGGCCAGATTCAATTTCTCAGGGGCCACGTTCTATTCTGTGGAACGGAAGCCACCACAACCTCAGCAGAGCGGACAGCTTTTATTAGCACTAAGTCCTGAGAGCAGCATTTCCACCCTTTTAGAACACAAAGAAAGGGGTGAGTTTTAAAAAACTGGGAAGGAGGAAGAACTAGATTTGGCATGAGGGAGAGAGTCCTCACCCCAGCTATGTTTCACACAGAGGTGATGCTAGTCCGGTCCCTCCTCTTCGCGTTCTAGCAATCCAGGGGTCAGGCCCACCATGGGTCTACACTCCAACTTAGCATCTCAGACAATTGCATTTAGAACATGCTTAGTATCCAAGCACAAATGAAGGAAAACAGAACCCGAACAACTATATTTCAATTTTTCCCATAATTTAAAAAAAAATATTTTTCATCAGTGATGCTATGGATCCTGTTAAACCCAATCCTGCTTTGGGATCTCAGGCGATCTGAATCCAGTCGTGGGACCCACCAGATAGATGGGGCTGCTTGCGAGGGCGGCCACGGCCCCAGCCATCGCTCCGGCCACAACGGTGCGCCACGGGCTGATGTGCCCCTCGGGCACGCGAATGTAGCCGGCCGTCTCCACCATCCCATAAAGGCCCAGGCGAAGGCCGTTGAAGCCAAACTGGTAAAACAAAGCCGGCAAAAGTCCTCGCTGGAGGGCTGCCAGCCCGTCCACCCGTCCAATGGTGTAGAAAGCGTGGAAGACGTTGCGGTAGTGGCGGGTGTAGGTCCCAGGCTGGCGAAGTTCTCCTTGGAGCTGCATCCGAGTTTTCACCACTTCCAGAGGGTTGGTAAAAAGGCAGGCCCCACACGCCGCCACCCCACTGAGAATAAAGTCCATAGTCGGCCAGGTGTGGGGGGTGTTGTGGGAAGCTAGGGCAGCAGTATCAGAAGGAAAATCTTGCAGATCAGAGTCCGGATAATGGATGGGGGATCAAAGTAATTCGGGGATGGAAAATAGCAGTATGAACGGTCAACAGCGGTTGCAGAATAAATGAATGGATGGATGAACAGATGAACGAATAAATAAATATGAATTCAGTAATCGTTTCCTGGAATTAAAGAGAGTACACCTGAGATAGGTATCCACATGAAATAAAAAATTCAGTGATTCCTTAGAAAATCCAAAAGAACATCAAGGATGCTCTTAGTGAATCAAGTCCAAAGAAGATCCAGAGATAAAGGGAAGAGCAACCACACGTTTATCAGCAAGGAGGATTCAAGCTGCCTGGGGGACAGAGTGGGAACAAGTCAAGAACAAATGTATATAGGATGTCAGGTGAGGCAAAATGAGGTGTTGGTGCCAGATATGCTTTTTTTTTTTTTTAAATAAATTTTTAATTTTTTTTTTTTGCAAGCCAGGGGTGGGAAAATAGAAGAAGGCACTAGGAAGAAGCCCCACTTCGTGGTATGGGAGCTAACAGCCACAACCTATTATAGGATTTTTGGGTCGGGTGATCCAGGTAAGGGAACCTGCTAGGATGCAAAAAAAAAAGGACATCAGACAGGTGCACGATGGAATGAGAAAGAAAAAATCCCCGTGTTTTTTTAAAAAATAAATCCTCTCTTCTCACCCATGGAAATCAGGATTTGCAAAAGCCTTTGAAACGTGCAAAATAATAATATTTTAAAAAGTGGTGTTGGGGGGAAGGGAACCGGCTTAACAATGGAAACGGCAGAAGGCGGCCCTGGCGGGTGTGGGGGAGGAAAGGATCTGTCAGAAGAGGAGGAGGAGGTCTTCCCGCATTCTCACGTGTCCGCTGCGTCAAGGGATCGGTCCCACGGAAGGATGCTCGCCCTCCGCCTGAACCGGCCAGGTGTGGAAGCCGGACAGAGGCGCCTCCGGCACCAGCCGGCTGACCACGCCCCCAACCGGCTCGGCTGTCCAACGGCTAGCCACCTCCCGCCACTCCCCTTTCCCCCCTCCTCCCCGAGAGCCGGCCAATGGGAAGAAAGGACGGAGGGGGCAAAAGGGGCGTGGCTTCCTCTCCTCTCCTGACCCGGAAGGCAGAAATGAATGAATGAGAAGCGGGGAGGACGGCTTTTAAAAGCTCTGCCTTGACTGCTGGGAGGAGAGGAGAGCAGGGGCGAGAGACGGATTGACTCATTAAAGGAAGCCACAGCCTGGAGTCTGCTGAAGCGTGGACTAACTGGGAGTTTCTGGAGGTTACTCATGTATAGGGCTTTGTTTTTAATAAAATGGACTTTACATCCCCTTAAAGTGACTGAAGAAAATCTAAGACTGAGAAGTGTGGGGTTTTTTGGTGCTGTTGCTTTTAAAAGTGCATTTACTATTTTAACTACCATTTTAAATATCACTTGTTTAATTCTTTTTTTTAATAGTTGTGTACTTACTGTTTTTTGTATTGTCTTCTTAATGATTGAAGCTTCCTTGGGTCGTTTGGAGGAGAAAAGCTGGGTAAAAACTAATTTAAATAAATAAGGCTGCCACTGGGAAAAGATAAATACCTGCCTATTATTCAATGGCTTGAGGATCTTACACATCTCTGCCACCCAGACAACATGGCTATGTTTCTGGATATTTGGGTGCTTCCTATTTAAGTTTGTTTTGTACACAGGCCTCAGTTTTACTGATAAGTCCCACTGAGAAAGGGGCATTTACCCCCTGGTAAATGTATCGATATTTGGAGACTAACTAAAGAGACTTTTCCAACCTATTTAAGATGCTGTTGACAGAAACCTGGATGTGATGTCTCTTCACCAAGTCAACAAACCTTTTACCAGAACAAAGCTAGGCACAGAAGAAACTCCTTTGATCTGAATGTAGGGTAGCCCTAGACTGTCCAGGAGACTCGGGTTCAAATCCTCGCTGGATAGCTTTGGCATACTCCTTCTGCCTCAGCCTGGCCCACCTCACAGGGATGATGTAAGGAAGAGAGCCACATCTGCCACTTCGAATTCACTTAAAATAAAAAGGGAACAGACTGCTTTCGATGCATGACAAAAAACTATCCAGAGCGTCAGACACTAATTAGCAGGATGATGTCAGAGAGGATTTCAATCCCAACCCAAGGACTGCAAAGCCTAACCATTTGAGGTTCTTTCCTCATCAATGCCACCCATTGTTGTTTGTTGCTTAGTTGTTAGGTCATGTCTGACTCTTCGTGACCCCATGGACCATAGCACGCCAGGCCCGCCTGTCTTCCACTGCCTCCTGGAGTTGGGTCAAATTCATGTTGGTCGCTTCGATGACCCTGTCCAACCATCTCATCCTCTGTCGTCCCCTTCTCCTCCTGCCTTCACACTTTCCTAACATCAGGAGCTTTTCCAGGGTGTCTTCTCTTCTCATGAGATGGTCAAAGTCCTGGAGCCTCAGCTTCAGGATCTGTCCTTCCAGTGAGCACTCAGGGTTGATTTCCTTCAGAATGGATAGGTTTGTTCTCCTTGCAGTCCAGGGGACTCTCAAGAGTCTCCTCCAGCACCACAATTCAAAAGCATAAATTCTTGCATCAATGCCACTCATAGCCCTAAATAAATACTGAATATGAAAAATATGAAAAGTGTATTTTTCTACTCCAGAGGATCACTAGGAACAGGAATTGGTTTTTGCATAGGGTATGTCTCCAAACAGCCGGATAATTCACACACACAAGCTAAAATTAGGAGACCTCTGGTTATTTCCCATTTTGGCCTTAATTTAGCATTTCTGAGCTTATGGCCTGATGGAAAGGGTATGTGTTAGAATTTAGCCCACTCTTACGTTGCCTATTATTTTAATCCCATTTGTGCAGTTTAGGTACTTTCAAGGATAAAACCTTCACTAAACAGACAAAAGACACCATTGTGGCAGCTTGAAAGATGTTTCCTGCAGAGCAGCCTTGCGTGTCAAGTAACCCACTTCTACTGGTGCATCAGATACTCTGGGCTCCCACCCACGATAAAAAAAACCCTCAGAAGTCTTGCCACAAAGAACTGGCAGGCAAAGTGATGACTTTGCAAGTGAATCATCACCTGAAGTTTGTTCAACTTGGAAGAGCGGGTGATGCCTTTTATTGGATCACTAAGAAAACAAACGGCAAGCTTTCGTTGGAAAAAATTCCATTCTTCAGGCTGAGCATCCCCTTTCCATGGATAGTGCAGAAAAAAGGTAGCCAAGAGTCCCAAAAATTGATGGTACACGTCTGTGAGTTGATGCCAGTCCTCTTGAGGCTACGATCTCAACAGCCTTCTTGCAGCATGGTTTGGCCTTTCTACACTCCAAGGCTGCCAATTACCCTGCAAGTGGGTTTGCGAACGGGTCCCCGAGTCCTCCCCTCTTTGGTTACCACTTTCCACCTGCTTGGATTCCCAATGCCTTTTAAATCTACACAAGGACTAAAACAAATGTTGTACTGTTTCTCTCACTGTTCCTTCCAACATTTACTCCATTCATCCCACATCAGTGCTAATCCCAAGTAGATCTGATCTTCTGGCATGAATACAGTGCTGCCCGGCATAGCGACGATAATCCGTGCAGCAAAAATCACTGCAAAGCGATTTCGTCGCTATGCGGTTTTTAAAAGCCCATAGGAATGCATTGAAACCCCTTCAATCCTATGGGCTTAAAACTCACCTTTAAGTGAAAATCCTCCACATGGCGGCCATTTTCGCTGCCTGGTAAGTGAGGAATCCGGGCGAAAACACAGCGGCCGGCCATTTTTTTTACCCGGCGGCCATTTTGGAACCGCGATCAGCTGTTGGAAAATCGCTATGCGATGATTGGTAAGCGAAACAGGGTACCGATCATCGCAAAGCAATTTTTTCCTATTTAAAACGTCGCAATGCGATCGCAAAAACATCGTCACTATGCGGATTCGTCATTAAACGGGGCGCCCGTTAAGCGAGGCACCACTGTATGCAGTTTCATTTCATTTAGCCAGTATGGCCTGTGTTTTTGGAAGCATTTCTACCCACCTTATTTTATATTTCTGGCTTGCGTGATAGCCCGTTCTCAGTCTTTCAGGGCTGTCACTGGATAGGTCTAGATGAGATCATGAATGATGTGCAGAGTGGCGCACATTGTAGAAATATACCCTTTGGCCTGCCTTCTGCTCCTACTAGTTGGGACAACAACCGCAATGCAATTTGTAAACTGTTTGTGTTTTTTAGTTTCTCGTTTAGCGCTAGGGCGCTAATTCAAATGCTTATCACGTCTTGTCAGTTCAATGTTAATTCGGTGGCTAACTATTTTAAAAAGAAGGGATCTGAACGCTGACGAAAGGAGTGGGAAAGAGGGTGGTGAAAACAGCAAAGGGGGAAAGGAGGAACTGTATGACGTGTGTACAAATGAAATGCACCTCCCCTGGGACAATGCAACATTTCTGTGTGAATGGCAGCTGTGATTTCAATGCCGGGGGGGGGGGTGGGCTGGTATAGTGCAGTATGCTTGAATCTAGAAGAAACTATCTATGGCGGTCACCTCCCCATCCTCTTGTTCTCTGAAAAAAGGTGGATAAACACTTATCTTTTATCATACTGAAAGTCCAAAATGGCAGTTCTTTTCTCTTTTTTTGGAATTAGAAAAGTCCAGAGTCACCATGTGACCTCCAGAGTTTACATATTTCCTTTCTCAAACATAAGTTTCTATTATTATTTTTATTATTTTTATTATTTTTATTATTATTATTATTATTATTATTATTATTATTATTATTATTATTATTATTATTATTATTATTATTATTATTATTATTATTATTATTATTAATTCCCCCCGCTCGGTCCTTTATTTTTCTCTTTTAAGGCCAATAAGTGTTCTCCACTGTTGTTTTAAATTCTTGTCATTTCTCCCCACAACCCTGCCTTCGGAAAAAACGAAATTAAACAAAAACCAAAATATGATGACAGTGCTCCACTGCACCTCGGGGTCGTTGTTCTTTGCCATTCAGGAGGAGGAGGCGCCCCCTCCCCACCCCGGGAGAGTTCCCCACGCGTGCACACTTACTTCTGGAAGGGAGGGAGCCCTGTGGCCTTTCCGCAAGCAAGAGGCTGGCCCGCCTGAACCCAAGCGGCAGGCCTTCCCCTCCTGCCAATGTGTCCTTGACGTTGACTTTCCATTTCATCTTTTGCTTCCTGTCTTCCACCTTGATTAAACTAATTATATGGTCAATGTAAATCGTGGTTTTGATGGTTTTGGTGAATCATTTTATTGTGAGCCGCCCTGAGCAGACGTAGGTCTAGAAGGGCGGGATAAAAATCTAATAAACAAACAAACAAACAAACAAACAAACAAACTAGGCAGCTGTTGCCCCCCAGCCCACCCACCCTAGCCAAGGTGTGTCTCTTAGCGACCAGCCCCGATTGTGACATCCGCGAAGCCTAGCCAAAATGTCCTCTCCTCCCTGCCTCCACATTTGGGGCCACTGGCACTTGCTGGAGGCCCCTCTTGCCTGGTGCCTGACCATGGCAAGAGACCGCATGAAGTACCTATATTTGACATTGGTTCTGGGCTCCCTGCTCCCCACCAGCGGGGACCCAAAGCGTCCCCTCCACACAAATTGGGCCCCCTGGCCCTTCCAGAAAGAAAGCAAGAAGCAGCGTCTCCACTACACCTTCAGCCCAGCCTCGTGGCGCTCCTATCCCCTCTTCGAAGCCGCCTTGCACGGGCTGTTGCGACTTTGGTGGCCGGTGGTGGAAAGCTGGGCGCTGGAAACCTGGGTCCGCTGGCGCACGGGGTGAGCGCCTGCACGACAGACGGTAAGGGAACCAACGCTCCCTCCCCCTGGATTCTCTAAAAAGAATCTCTCCTGCACCCACTTTAGTTCAGGGAGAACAAGCACATGAGCTTTGTAGTCCTAAGATCTACTAAAGCCCAATAAAAAGGACTCTGAAGCTATTTGTGGCCTGAGCCTCCCCCTCAGGAATAGCAACGAGAGGCTCTGCTGTTCAAGAGACCAAATGAAATAATTAGCAGTAAATACAGTAAATACTATAATAATGAGCAGTAAATTACAAATACAAATACTGTACACATTTAATCTAGCAAAGCATTGAGGTAGAAAATAGACTAATAGCAGCATTTGAATACAATACAGTGGATTATGCACTTCTACTAATCTGAAAAATAGAAAAAAGAACACAGTACTGTTAATAAAAAATGATCAGACTACACTCTGTGTGTGCTCAGAAAATATATCAGTAGTTAATTTTACTATTTCACTAAAGTCATTAATCAGGATTCATTATACCATTAAATCAGTATGCTAAAACACTCTTAAGACAGTAAAGTAGGATAAACACTCTGTGTATGCTCAGGAACTTTCAGGTACATAGTTCCTCAAGCAGCCCCTGAAAGGATGAGGTGAAGGAGACGCAGCCCAAGGGAGCATCTTCCAGGGGGTTCCTCTGCTTTGTAATACCAGTCAACGCTTTTATAGTTTTGATTGACTGAGGCTATTGGTTAATCATCATCCATGTTAGAACTGCATTGCTGGAAGGGACCCTCTGAATCACGGAATCCAACCCCTGTCAAGGAGGCACACAGTTGGAAATGCTACTTGCTTCTTTGCCCCACAACATATCAAGTGCTTCTACCGTTGGTTTGCAGCTATGAGCTCCCTTGTGAGAGACAGAGGCCTATTCCGGAGGCTTACGAAGGCACCCTCCACGGCAGGGGCAGCAGGAGTCGAGATGAGGATTTGTCTCCGGAATATCAGAGGACGACATCTCCCTTGAGGGCCAACTTCCTCGTCAGGACCCCCTCTTCGTCCTCGTCCTCGTCCTCGTCCTCGTCCTCTTCTTCTTCTTCTTCTTCTTCTTATTATTATTATTATTAAATTGATTGATTGATTGATTGATTGATTGATTGATTTGATTTTTATCCCACCCTTCTAGACAATGTCTACTCAGGGCAGCTTACAATAAAATATATCATAAAACAATTAAAACAATTAGAATCAATAGTATTAGTATTATTCAAGATGGAAAATGTAAGGAAAAACTAAAGTAAAAAGAAAAAGTTAAGTATTGACAGCTAAGTTGTTGTTGTTATTATTATTTTCATTCATTCATTCATTCATTTAAAGGCAGGATACCCAAACTGTTCTGTGAGACAAAAGATCCAACCGATGGACCTAATATAGCCTATGGGTCACTCTGGAGAATTCCCAGCCCTGCCCCAAAGCCCATGGAGTGGAACATGTTTCACTGTGCATTGATCATGTTTAGAAATCGTGTTACGTAGGAGAACCCCACAGATACCTCCGATCGGTGATCAGAGATGACTACAGCAATTTCCAGGGTGGGGTGGTGCTCGCTGTGTCACTTGGTCTCATCAAAACCAGGAACGGACCCGGCTGTGAGAGAGAATAACAGGGCATAGAAAGCTTCTTGGTTTTTTTCAAGACACCCGAGCACAACTGAGCAATAGAGAAGGGTGTAGTAGTCCCACCAGCATGGTGAGGAAAATAGATTAGGTATATGCTATTATATGAACTGTTGCGACGTGACAGATAGACATGACATTGGCCAGAGGGATAGAGAGTAATACTTGCGTCCGGTATATAAGATGAGTTTACCTGGCAAATGTTAGAAACCACACCTTGTGGGGTCGTGCTCTCTCCATGCTTGCAAACATGAAATAAATGTTTGCTGTGTTCTTTCAAAGTTGTGTGCTTTTTCAGGTGCATAACAGGTGGGACCATCCCTTCTGCAGCCCCCCCCTTCAACGGATGCATGAAAGGACAGGCAGTTTCCTCAGACAGTCCAGGATAGACAGGCGGGAGGGAGGAAGTACCTCTTTGGATTTGATCCTGCCTTATTCGCACACACACCCAGTTGGAAGAGGGAAGAGGGAGTGCGGTGGGACTGATCGGATTGGTGCTCTGGGAGGAGGTTGAGCACTTAAGTGGAAAGGTAGGAGGGGAGAAATGAATCATGAATTGGTTGGTTGAAAATATTTTACCCCACCTTCCTCCTTGAAAAGGACCCAAGGCAGCTTACAACAATAAAAGATAATACTTAAAAATTGAAAACAACGGTGGTTAACATCATTAAAACACAATATTTAAAACTGTGAATAATAAATAAGGAGGCACCTTTCATCATTAACAGGAAATATTAAGGCAAAAGATCAATAAGTATGCAAAATTTAAAAAAATGCTCTGAGAAATGGAAAGCATAAAAATCGAAAATGCTAGTAGTACTAACAATCCAGCCAAAGTGGTAATTCATAACAATCGATCTAAAAATCACACATAGGTAGCTGGTGATTGAGGGGGGAAGCTTGCCTGGAGAGAAAAGTCTTGGCCTGCAAAGATGGAAGGACAGCCAAGAGGCGGCCAGCTTGGCCTCCAGTGGGAGGGAGTTCCAAAGTCTGGGAGAAGCAGCAGAGGAGGCCCTCTCCTGTGCCCCCACCTGAATGCACCTGTGAAGGCAGACTGGGAGAAAAGCCTCCCCAGATGATCTTAACACCCAAGTAGGCTCATCATGGGAGACGTGGTCTTTGAGATCACCGAGACCCAAGCCATTTAAGGCTTTTTAACTGGCTAAAATGAGAGCTTTAAATTGTACTCAATAGTAACTGATCAGCAGCCCGCGGAGCTGCTGTAACAGGGGAGTTACATGATCCTGATCACCGCCCCCTCGCCACCCCCAATCTGGCTGCTGCCCCTGTGTTTACACTTCTTTTAACCTGGGAACGTTTTTTCATATTGTGAAAGGTCTAATTGCAGTTTGATGTGCATGTTGTGGTTGTGATCTGGAATAAATTTATACTTTGGCAGCCTGTGGACACTGCCTTGAATTCCCCTCCCCAACCCATTGGGAGAAAGAAAGAAAGGATCAAAAAGAAGTCCCCTTTTCACAGCTTCCACATCATGGCCCCATCACCCCTACAGCTGACAAAACACCATCCTCCCAGTGAGATGTTCTCGAAAACATCCCTGTTCTTTTTTCGGTCTCTCTGGTGAGCAAATTTTCAGCCGGTACCATGTTTCGACAGTTTTGAAGAAGACATCATCCTCTCCAAGGCCTTCCAACCTTTCTCTCAGTTGACCTCACGTATACCCCAAGAGTGAGAGCCTCTGGTTTAGAATTGGGTCGGCGTCCTTGACTCTCAAACCCCCCCCCCCAATCGTAGGTCCCTGAACACACAGGGGTCAGCCCACCCTTCCTCTCTGGCCCCAGGGCTTCCAGGCTGGGGTGGGAGATGCTGTTTTCTAACCAAATGAACGCGCCCTAATGGGTGACACAAAGGACTTGGGGGAAGTGAAAAGTTGCAGATATAACCAAATAGGATTGTCCTATGAGACTTCAATGCGGGAACTGTTAGAGGATGAGGACAGTTTGACTTGCATTATTGATATGTAAATACAAATCAGACGGTCCTAATCCTGTAAATGTACATATTTTATATCTATAGAAGCAGTAGGAAGGAATAGGGGTCTTGGAACAGTGCCTAGTGTGGCTGAGAAGGCCAATTCTTGAGTGACAATCCTTTCCACACTGATGACAAATACAGTGGTGCCTTGCTTAACGATAATCCGTTCCAGGAAAATTGCCGTTAAGCGAAAACATTGTAAAACGAAATTAAAAACCCCATTGAAAACCGTTCAATGCATTCCAATAGGCTGAATAACTCACTGTCCAGCTAAGATCCTCCATACGGCAGCCATTTTCACTACCTGTATAGCGAGGAATCCGTCCCTAAACATAGCGGGGAACCATTTTAAGCACCAGGTGGCCATTTTGAAAACCCGACAATCAGCTGTTTTGATTGTTCTAATGCGAAGAATCAGTTCCCAAAGCAGGGAACTGATCTTCGCAAAGCAAAAAAAAACCCAATTTAGAACGTTTTGCAATCGCAAAAAGATCATCGTAAAGCGATTTTGTCATAATGCGGGGCAATCATTAAGTGAGGCACCACTGTACAGATATAAGGTAATGTGGATGTGGTATTTAACACCAGTAAAAACAAATGTAATAATAAAAAGTTTTTTTTAATCAATGGTGGGTCTCTATATCTCCAATCCCCTCCTCTCTCCTCAAAAAGGGCCCGAGGTAGCTTACCTCATAAGATCATATTTAAAGGTTAAAACTGGAAACTCCACTTCTTTAGGCTGAGCACCACCTTTCCACGGATAGTGAAGAAAAAAAGGTAGCCAAGAATCCCAAAAATTGATTGTATACATCTGTGAGTTTGATGCCAGTCCTCTTGAGGCGACGATCTCAACAGCCTTCTTGCAGCATGGTTTGGCCTTTCTACACCCCAAGGCTGCAAATTACCCTGAAGTAGGTTTGCGAACGGGTCCCCGAGTCCTCCCCTCTTTGGTTACCACTTTCCATCTGCTGCAGAACATCCATGGCAGCGGCACCGGGGTTGGATTCCCAACGCACTTTAAATCCACACAAGGACTACATCAAATATTGCCCTCTTTCTCTCACTGTTCCTCCCAACATTTATTCCATTCAGCACACATCAGTGCTAATCCCAAGTAGATCTGACCTTCTGGCATGAATATGCAGTTTCATTTCGTTTAGCCATTGTGGCCTGTGTTTTTGGAAGCATTTCTACCCACCTTATTTTATATTTCTGGCTTGCGTGATAGCCCGTTCTCAGTCTTTCAGGGCTGTCACTGAATAGGTCTAGATGAGATCATGAATGATGCGCACAGCGGGGCACATTGTTGAAATAAACCCTTCTGCTCCCATTAGTTGGGACAACAACTGCAATGCAATTTGTAACCTTTTTTTTAAAAAAGTTTCTCGTTTAGCGCTCGGGCACTAATTCAAATGCTTATCACGTCTTGTCAGTTCAGTGTTAATTTGGTGGCTAACTATGGGCTAAACGTGGTGGCACTGTGGGCTAAACCGCAGAAGCCTGTGCTGCAGGGTCAGAAGACCAGCAGTTGTAAGATCAAATCCACGCGACGGAGTGAGCTCCCGTTGCTTTGTCCCAGCTCTTCGCCAACCTAGCACTTCGAAAGCATGTAAATGCAAGTAGATAAATAGGGACCACCTCGGTGGGAAGATAAAACGGCATTCCCTAGTCACGCTGGCCACATGACAACGGAAACTGTCTTCGGACAAGTGCTGGCTCTATGGCAGTGGTCCCCAACCTTGGGCCTCCAGATGTTCTTAGACTTCAACTCCCAGAAATCCTGGACAGCAGAGGTGGTTGTGAAGGCTCCTGGGAGTTAGAGTCCAAGTACATTTGGAGGCCCAAGGTTGGGGACCACTGCTCTACGGCTTGAAAAGTGGGATGAGCGCCGCCCCCTAAAGTCGGACACGACTGGACGGAAAATGTCAAGGGGAACCTTTCCCTTTAAACTATTTTAAAAAGAAGGGATCTGAACGCTGACGAAAGGAGTGGGTAAGAAGGTGGTGAGAACAGCAAAGGAGAAAAGGGGGAACTGCATGATGTGTGTACAAATGAAATGCACCTCCCCTGGGATAATTCAAAATTCCTGTGTGAATGGCAGCTGTGATTTCAATGCCGGGGGGGGGGGGGGCTGGTATAGTGCAGTATTCTTGAATCCAGAAGAAATTATCTATGGCAGTCACCTCCCATCCTCTTGTTCTCTGAAAAAAGGTAGATAAAACACTTATCTTTTATCATACTGAAAGTCCAAAATGGCAGTTCTTTTCTCTCTTTTTTTTCTCACTCTTTTTATTTGGAATTAGAAAAGTCCAGAGTCACCATGTGACCTACAGAGTTTGCATATTTCCTTTCTCAAACTTAAGTTTCTTTTTTACTATTATTATTTTTCCCCACTCGGTCCTTTATTTTTTTCTCTTTTAAGGCCAATAAGTGTTCTCCACTGTTGTTGTTTTAAATTCTTCTCGTTTCTCCCCACAACCCTGCCTTCAGGAAAAAAACGGAATGAAACAAAAAGAAAATATGACGACAGTGCTCGGGGGGTCGTTGGTCTTTGCCATTCAGCCACGGCAAAAAGGGTTGGGGGTACCAAGGTGGAGCCGCGATGCTTACTCGCACGCCCATCTCACACGCACACACTCCAGAAGTCACAGTTTAAAATCTGGAAAACACAATGAGGACTAGAAACGGAAAGGAAAAGGGAAAAAAAGTGTCTCTTTGTTCAATGTTGCATATTTTCCCCTAGTGTTTCAAAGCAAGTGCAATGTGGAGGAAGACATGAGGAAGGGAAAAGGGAAGAATTAAAAAAAAAGAAAAAGAAAATACAAGGAAGGGCTTGGAGGAAATAAACCAACAGTCACAGACTCTCTACTGTGCCATGGAGTTGGAAAAGGGAAAGAGAGCAGGCAAAAAAGCCTGCCAGTTGCCAAAGTTTCTAAGTGCTACCTGCTTCTCAAAACTTTTTTTTCCCCACCAGCCAGCCACTGGGAACCAGAAATCCCATTTCTAGATATTCTTCCCCAATAAGAAAAAAAAAAAAAAAAGGAGATGATACAGGGTTCCCCCCCAGCGCTAGTCCTGGCGCAGCTCCAAAATCATGGGTTACTGCCTGGGGAGGGGAGCTTGGAGAAACTGCGGCCCAAGAAGGCAAGAGACGGCTGGCTTTTTCCGAGCCCCGAGGGAAGGTAAGGGGGTACAGTCGGTCGGGAGTAGCAGCAGAAGAAACGTGCCCCTCCTCAGGTTTCTGTGCATTTGGGTCGTTCCCTCTCCTCCTGGGGTGGTTCTGGGTGTGTGCGAAAACAGGGAACCACCCCACATCCAGGAAGAGGGAGTCCGGAGAGAGGAAAGGTCTTTGCTTACTGCTTTCTTTAGCCGAGAGGTGGGAGGGGTGTGTGTTAATGGCCATACTAGGCCAGGAGACGTTAATGCCCTGAAAATCTGGCACAGAGGGTAGAGGGAGAGGAATTGGGAGGGGGGGGAGCTAGCCACGTGAGAGGCATGTCTATATCTGTGTGCTTACAACCTGGCCTGCTTTGGCTCAACAGGAAGAAGGGAAATGAGGGGTGCAGACTATGGCTTTTGATCAAGTAATGGATTGCACAGAGTCACAGAGAAAGAAAAGAGTGTGGAAAAGAAGAAGAAGGGAACTGCCCAATCGTCGCGGCAGCATGAGGAGATCAGCAGGGAGAAAAATGGCTCCAGCAGAGCCGGCAAGAGGTCCACCTCAGGCCCGGGAGCTACGCCTGAGTGGCAAGTGCCTTCCATCGCCTCCTTCTGTCCAGAGCTCAGAACTTCTTGGGACCCCAGACGGACGTCTGCTTGGGAACGACGCCGGTGCCAAAGACGGGGAACTCTTCGGCGCTGCTCACATCCGGAGCCTGAAACCAGAAAATGGCAAAGAGAGAGGTTGGCTGGAATGATCACACAGAAGGACATCCTTGGAAATTATCTGGCAGAAATTAACTTGTTGCACTTATTCCTTACAATTAAAAAAACCACACACAAGCTTTTTTAAAAAAAACCTACTTAAAAAAAAATAAAAAGTTACAGTGGTGCCTCGACTTACAAACTCAATCCGTTCCAGAAGATGGTCATCCCTCGAAATGGTCGTAAGTCAAAACACCGTTTCCCATAGGAATGCAATAAAATGTGATTAATCTTTTCCAGCCAGAAAAAAAAATACCAAACAAACAAACAACAACAACAAAACTGCAAGACCTATCAGAAATGCAACTAATCCATTTTGGCTGATGAAAAAAAACACCCCAAAACAAAGAAACCCTGCAAGATCCATCGGAAATGGGGAAAAAAACCCCAAAAGCAAATAAACCCTGCAAGACCCATCGGAAACGTGGAAAAAAATCCCAAAAAACAAACACTGCAAGACCCATCACAGAACAGAAACATAACCCCCCCAAGCCCAAAACCACGCTGCAAAATCCACCCAGAACAGGCAGTTTTTAAGCAGCATCTTATCAGGCAGTCCGAAGCCTCCTCTGAACATATACAGTAGTCTCTAACTGCTGGGTCGAAAGAGCTACGAAGAAGCAGCCTCTCCACCATCAACGGTTAGCAGTTTGAATTCCCCACCTTTTTCCCTATCGTAACTCGAAGCTCCAGCCGCAAGTCGAAGCAAAATTTTGCAGGTGGAGCTGGTCGTAACTCAAATTGGTCGTAAGTTGGGACATTCGTAAGTCAAGGCACCACTGTACGTCTATTGTTAAAATTAACAGTAAAGCGGTCACGTCCTGAAATTGTGTTCCATCGATCTCAAAACATTTGCCAAGTTAAAGAATTAAAGACATTAATGGATTAAACCTATTCAAGATGAATGAAAAAAGACCCCACTAAAAATTTAATGTCCATACATCCGTCCTCTTGCAAATGTTTTTTCAAGAGATCAACTTACCACCGACACCTTCCTCTGATGGACAGAAGGTTTAATTTTTTTTTTTAAAAAAGCTCTTTGCCTTCTTGCTAAATAAGCACCAGAGCTACCAGCTATTTGGATGTGAAATCATCTCCCTTCCCGGAGAGAAACAGGCCTAGTTTGTGTGCGTCCAGTACATAAGAGACCCAAACGATAGATGATGTGCATCTCAAAACGACGGCAGAGGATCTCGGACAAATTTTAATGTCCTCAGAGCAAGAAACCACTTGCCTGACCCCCTCAGTCCTTTAAGGTCACTGGACGTCTTACTTGCAGGCAAGCCAAGCAGCTGCCAAGACAGCCCCGGCTTGCAGGTAAAGGGGGGGAGGGGAGAGAAGAGGAGCCCAGACCTTGTTCCCAGATGCATTCCAGGGTGCATCGCGCACCACAAAGCCCTTGGCGGGGCCACGAGGCTCCTCTTCCAAGCGAGAGGGGGGCTTCATATATGCAGCCATGGTTTCCGTCTCCACCACATCCATCATCTGGAACAAGAAAACTGCTTGTAAACGGCAGGAGGGGGACTAACAGGAACTGGCTGAAGGCTGGTGATTAAGGCGTGCATACAACCACCATAATCCCTTCCCATTGGGGCCTGGCTGATTAGCACTGCAGTCCTGCAACCTTCACCAAATCCTTCCCCCCCCCCCGGGGGGGGACAGCTCATTACACCCTCCCCACCAGCTCTCCGGTCACCCAACAAACTTCTCACATATTCCTCTTCCAGGTTAAGCATGTGGTCAATGGCGTCGTCCACGTTCTCGGGCAGCCCCGTCACCGTGACTCTGTCCGGGTCACTGGAGCCTGGCTGAGGGAAGCGGATGTCCACCTGGGAAAAGGGGGAGAAGGCTCTTTTTTAAAGCAAGCGACGGCAGCTGGCAGATCCGGGCCCTGCTCCAAAGAGCATGCAGTGGAAGAGGTGGGCCACCATTTTGCTTGACCGCTAACCTCTGCAGCTGATGGGGTGGGACAGATGTGCAGTGGGACTCAATGGCTTTCATGACTTCTTGGCACACTGTTCCTTTCCAGCATGGAAGAATCGGAGTTTTCCTACCCCACAGGCAGGAGACTTCCTGACCCACCACCAACCACCCCACTTTTCTCCTGGACGACATGAAGCTTCCACCCTTACCCGAAACTCTTCCATGAGTTTGCGGATGGCCTTGCCCCTCCCGCCAATGATACGGGCGTGGACACGGTGGTCCAAGCGGATGTCCTCGCTGACCATCTCCTCAAGGTCCGCCACGATCTTCAAGATGGCGTCCCGGGCCCCCTCAGTGTTCTTCTCGTACCCAGTGATGGTGATGAGATCCTGAAGGAGAGGAGAAAGGAGGATCGACAGCAGAGCAAGACAACAAAAGATTAAGAGCGGGGCCCCACATTTTGATAAGTACCAGCACTCCACAAATGGAAGGTACTTCGTTTCAAACTAGAGTAGGGCACACCTCAGAGCCCCCAAAGGTTTGAAAGCATCAGATCCCACACCCCCTTTATCACTGAGCAAGCAACGTGAGGCTGATGGGAGGTTGTAGCCAAAAACATCTGGGCCAGAATCCTGCTGGTCATGTGAACTGAAGTAGATCCATTGAATCAATAGTATTTACAGAAGTGCTGGCCTGCTCATCAACAGGAACTTCAAAGTTCCCTCTAAGCTGTGTGGCCGTGCACCACAGCACCTCTTCTGTGCAGCCTTTCTCCTTCCCTGCAAAACCCCCACCCCACAGCGAGTGTCCCCAGCACCACTGGTTCTGGTCGCAGGGCGGCAGAGTTAAAGGGAACGCTGGTCTACTCTAATTGGAACCAGCAGTTTAAAAAAAAAAAGGCCCAAATGTTCCTCAATCAGTTGCAATCCCTTTAGGTTTCACACCTAAAAACAAGGACAATCCTCTGACTCATGTTTTCTGGAGATCAGAGCAAAAAAAATTTTTTTTCTTGTGCCAGGCTACCCCTCTATTCCAGTAGTGGTGTCTCGCTTAACGAGTGCACCGTTTAACGACGAATCAGCATAGTGACCCGTTTTTTCCGATTGCTAATGCGATCGCATTGCGATGTTTTGGGAACAGCTGATCGGTGCTTCCAAAATGGCCACCGGGTCAACAAAATGGCCGGCCGCAGCATTTTTGTGCCCTGCCCTCGCTTACCGGGTGGCGAAAATGGCAGCTGGATGGAGGATTCCCCGTATAGCGGTGAGTTTTTCCCCAATAGGAACGTATTAAACGGAGTTTAATGCGTTCCTATGGGGTCCCCCCCCCGCATAGCGACGAATCCGGATAGCGACGTCAATCCTGGAATGAATTAACGTCGCTATGCGGGGCACCACTGTACAGGATTTTATGTCATTTTATTTGGCGCTCACCTTTTTGTAACTGGAAACACCAGACATTTGGGCATGCAAACACGCTACTCTGCCCCACAGCTTCAGCCCATCTCTAAAGGACTGGGAGCGCTGGAAGCTGTCCTCGATACCAAGTCAAACCACCAGCTTGAGTATTTTTTGGCAACCTTTATGGCTGTAATTCTCCAGATTTCAGGCCAAAGCTTGCAGAAATCACTTTTGCTGGGGTGGGGGTGGGGAGACACTCCATCTGCAGGTCCTAAAATGGGCTGGATCCAGATGTGGTCATAACTGAAGGAGAGACCCACCCCACTCAGTGACAAGTTAGCTCAGTTGCTTAGAACGTGGTGCTAATAACACCAAGATTGTGGGTTTGATCCCCATATGGGCCAGGTAGTTTATTTTGGGGAAACTACTGATAGCTCCGAGGTTTAGGTGTCTGGCTGTGGAGTCAGAGGCTGGGAGTTCAATTCCCAACCGTTCCTCCTTGACAGGGGCTGGACTCAATAATCCACAAGGTCCCTTCCAGCTCTGCAGTTCTAAGAGGATGATCTTTTCCCTCCATTCTCCTCCATGCAACCATTCATCCTTTTTTTCCCCCCCAACTTGCACAAGAAGATGTCCAATCTCTCCCTTGGGCAAAGGTGAGGCTCCATTCATTCAGCGGCACAATCTCCAGTTTCCATCAACAAGCCAAAGATCACAGTGTGTTACGGAGGTGCAGAGTTACTCTCTTCAACCACAGGTTATCTGCCAATGGGTCTTCAGCCACGATCCAATTCCAACTCATAATTGGCAGTGAATCTACTCTTATGTACAAGTAGAAGTGGATCCAACTCAATGTGAAAAGCCAGACTTATCTAGGATTTGCAGCTCCTGAACACACACGTTTCAATTCTAACGACTCAATTCTACTAGATTTTTATGTATACGTAAGAGGAAATGTTGAAGCCGCAGATGCCAACAGATAAGACCCCAGGCGGTTCTCACACAGCACTTCAAAGATTAAACCATGACTAATTTCGTGCATGTAAAGACCCAGTAAGATTCTACCTTAATATTTAAGCTCATAGCTGAGAAACTTCATGCACACATTTAACTTCGTTTACCCTTTTCTAGCTTGTTGGTATTTATTTCGCAAAACCTGCCCAACAACTCCCTGAACGCAAACAACCGAGAGGTTCTACTGGATGGTTTACTTCTTCCTGCTTACGAAAGGATCAGGTTAAATTCTTTCCAGACTGGAGGAACAGCAAAATCCATCCCGAATGCGAAGCTGTAGCTTTCAACTCATGAGAAAATTATTCAAAACCCGTCTGGGTCAGAAAAGCATCAGCCTGATCTTTCGCTCTGTTGGTTCCATAACTCTCCCTTTAAGCAGGAGAGACGCCCACCTGATTCTCATCCCCTTTGTCTGGAAACTGGATGGTGACATCGTGGTCCTTCCGGATCTGGGAAATGACCGCTCCCTTCTTCCCTATGATTTTTGGATGGTATTTGGGATCCACGCTGACCGTCAGCTTAAAGCCTCGCAATGCCTGAAGAACAGAAGGGAGAGGAGATCAGCAACTACGGTGAGGCTGGAGGAGCCTTTGTTAAAACACTTGGGTGTCACACCTTGACCAGGGAAAGCTGGGGACCTGCAGATGGGCACTGCCCAGAAGTCCGTGGTCTACACACACAGACCGTCAGCCCTTTCGATGCCCTTGAATAGGCACCACTCAAAATATTTTTAATAAGAAAAAAAGACCCCCTGGATCTTTCGCAGATGGCTGTCAACACCTTCATCACAATTTTTAGCTCTCCCAAACCTATTTTAGCTCCAGGACGAGCGTTTTCCCCCTCCCCAAACCTGGAAGTGTATGCCTGCATAATTAATCTGTAAACTGTCCAGAGAGTGCTTGAAGCACTATGGGGCAGTATATAAGCTGAAAGGGGGAAAAAAGTAATCAGAAAGGCTTTCCCTTCCAAGCCTTGAAAGATCCTACAATCTCTCTCTGCCCACTTGTGCCCGAGCCATACCCGATCTTCCTGTTCGGCTTGCAGCTCTTTGACCCGCTCCAAGAGGCCAGCCTTGGCTCGCTCTACGTTTGGGGCCAGGCCTGTGATCTTGATGACATCCGACTGATGCTCCGGCTGTGGTACAGAGATATTCACCTGAGGAACAAAGAAGTACCGGGCTCCTTCACAAACAGCAAAGGAAAAGAGACACAGGCGATGCAGCCCGCTTAACTGGCAAGAGATGTCTGCCTCTTCACCTCCTCAAAGTTGAAATCAGACTTCTGACCCATCTTGCGTACTGTGGGTTCAACTCTTAACTGGACAGGCTTCTCTGTTGGGATTCTAGACAGGATTTTCCCCTCATCCTGTGTTATTGCACATTGCATTAATCCCACCAGATCGGACCTGCTCAGCTTCCATAAAGACTTGAGTGCACTCATCTAAATGGTGGTCTTTTGTGCAGTGGTGCCTCGCAAGATGATTGCCTCGTGGAACAATCAATTCACAAGACGATGGGTTTTTGCGATCGCTGTTGCGCTTCGCAAGACGATGTTTGGGTCTATGCTTCACAAGACGGTTTTTGTTTGTTTGTTTTTTAAGCCCAATGCTTTGCAAGACGGTTTTCCCCCCCATTGGAACACATTAAATAGATTTCAATGCATTCCAATGGGGTACCGTGTTTTGCAAGAAGATGTTTTCTATGGACGATTTTCGCAAGATGACGATTCCCCCCCCCATTGGAACGCATTAAATAGATTTCAATGCATTCCAATGGGGAACCGCGTTTCGCAAGACAATGTTTTCACAAGACAACAATTTTCATGGAATGAATTAACATCGTCTTGTGAGGCACCACTGTATCGTACAAAACAGTTTGATTGTTGCTTAGCTGTGGATGACTCGCAGACAAGGGAAAATTATCTTTATGATCTAGCAGTCCTTTCCATGGGGCAGCGAACAAGCAACCTTTCTCAAGAAGCTGGCAGAATCACACAGAGGTTTCCCAGCAAATGTTCCTTAAGGCGAGCCCCATCTTTGCAAGGGAGAAGAGGCCAGCTGACACCAAGTCCCACCCTTCCCTTCCCCCCTAAAATGATCGGGTGCACTGCCCCATACCTCATACTCCTCCATCATCTTGCGAATACCAGCTCCCTTCTGCCCAATGATGTAGCGGTGTAAGTCGAAGGGGACTTCAACATCCACGGTGATGGGGACCAGGGCCTGGAAAGAAAGAAAAGACAGCTGATTCAGCAAGAAAGCTTCGGTGCTCGTTTTCCTATTTCCGTCTTCTGAAGTCATTTCTGGCGGCCAAGATCTGTCGCTTAGACACTCCTCTATGCGTCTCTTCTAGCTTTATTTGCTTTTTCAAAATCAGAAGTTGCTCTTTGCCGTCTCTGGTTTATGGGGATGCCATAGCTGGACATTAAAGTAAACATGCCCCAGATCTGACTGCATCCCCGTGAGCGTGCGCTCAACTTAAAAAAAAAAAACCGAAACAAAGCAAAAACTGCCCATCTGCCTGGAGTAATGATGGTCTAAAGCTGGGCCTGACCAATCCACTGGGTAGAAGAGGAGCGATTCTTACCAGCAGAGCGGCCCGTGCACTCTCACATTTCTCCTTGCGACCCGAGATGAGGATGATGTCACATTTGCGGGGGGCCTGGTCTGGCTCGGGGCTGACATCGCCGTTTTCCTGAGACTGTGCTTCTGAACCTGGCCATAAGGAAAGATGCAGAAGACCAGCTTGCTGCCTGAACTCTGACTCCTGAACCCTGGGGGTCTCCTGGCCCCGTGGCCAAGACGCACCTGAATTATCATCTCGCTCCGGGAACTTGATCAGTACGTCGTGGTCCCGGGTTATCTGTTGTACCTTGTAGCCCTTGGCCCCCATGACCACACGGTGGAAGCGCTGCGGGATGACACACTCGAGAACCACTTGGGCCTCCTAATGGGAGAAATGAAACCAAACTGTGGACGATGGGGCTTTGGAAAGATGTCACCTGGGGGAAGGTCTGGCCTTCAACAGGCAGGAGACATTAATGGCAAACAGGCTCAGAGTAGGTTCAATCTCAAGTGAGGGAGTATCAACAGAGAGACACCATCTGCATTATAGCCGTCGTTTCAGGCCCCAAAGAAAATGCATGCCAAAGCAACACAGTTCATGTTATTTCACTTCTACTCCACTTTCTCCCAAAGTAACAGACCCAAGGCGGCTTGTGTTCCCCATCTTTCCCATTTTACACTGTAACTCTTGGACAATAAATCATAATCACCACCTCATGTTGTTGCTTAGTCATTGTGTCTGACTCTTCGTGATCCCCATGAACTAGAGCATGCCAGGCCCTCCTGTCTTCCACTGTCTCCTGGAGTTGGGTCAAATTCATGTTGGTGGCTTTGGTGACACTGTCCAACCATCTCAACCTCTTTCGTCCCCTTCTCATCTTTCCTTCACATTTTTCCAACATCAGGGTCTTTTCCAGGGAGTTTTCTCATCAGATGACCAAAGTATTGGAGCCTCAGCTTCAGGATCTGTCCTTCCAGTGAGCACTCAGGGTTGATTTCCTTCAGAATGGATAGGTTTGTTCTCCTTGCAGTCCAGGGGATTCTCAAGAGTCTCCTCCAGCACCACAATTCAAAAGCATCAAATCTTCGGCAATCAGCCTTCTTTATGGTCCAGCTCTCACTTCCATACATCGCTACTGGAAAAGCCACAGCTTTGACTATGTTTACTTTGTCGGCAAGGTACTGTCTCTGTTTTTTAAGGTGCTGTCTACTGTTTATCAATACACATGAATAAAAATTCTTACAGGCATCATTACATTATTGGCTAGATTTTATGTAGCTTTTGAGACCCCTTCCCCCAAAAAAGACGTATTCCAGGAGAGAACCAAGTTAGAAACAACATGCTCTAGCAGTTCTGAAGACATGGTCTTTCAGCCGCATGATATGGGACCCATCCAGGAGAGAAAAATAACTATTAAATCACATCCCTCCCCACCTAAACCAAGACAGGAAAAGACCTACTAGGTCACTGATGATCTCCAAGATGCGCTTCTTGGCAGCCTCCACGCAGTCCTTGGCGCCCTTGAGCGTCACACGATCACTCTGGACACCAGTGCGAGGGAAGCTCACTGTGACACCACCATATTCTTCTGCAATCTCCCGCAGCACATGGCCCCGCCGTGCAACAAAGTGGCGGTGGTATTTGGGGTCCACCACCATCCAATCTTCCACAACATTATCCTGGGCAGAGAAAAAATATCCTTATGATTTGGCCTTGCAGAACGATCCAGATCTCTTCCGAAACTCAGAGTTTCTGGAAGCTCCAGAATCTTTCATTAACATTACACCGTGACATTTTGGTGATAAAGGAGAGGAGGAGGAACGACAGGATAACATGGGCAAGAGGTATGGGTGGGTGTTCTTAATGAGACCACGGGTCTTCTGGCCAAGAGCCAAACCAACATCCGGCTGACATCCACTGTGTATCTAACAATATTCCTGTTCACAGTCTATTAGGGACTGGTCATTACTTGGGACTAGAATGAGAGAACTGGATTTGCAATGTGAAAACTGATTTTGAGTTTCCACACAATTGGAAGTACAGTGGTGCCTCGCTTTACGATTGCCCCACATTACGACGAAACCGCATTACGACAATCTTTTTGCGATCGCAAAACGATGGTCTGAATGGGGTTTTTTCGCTTTGTGATGATCGGTTCCCTGCTTCAGGAACCGATTCTTCGCAAAACGACGATCTTCCTCCGGCTGATTGGCGGTTTCAAAATGGCTGCCAGGTAAATAAAATGGCTCCCCGCTGTTTTCTGGGACGGATTCCTCGCAAGACAGCCACCGACAATGGCCACCCTATGGAGGATCTTTGCTGGACGGTGAGTTTCCAGCCCACTGGAACGCATTGAAGAGGTTTCAATGGGCTTTTTATTTTCACATTACAGTGGACCCTTGACTTACAGACGGCTTGACTTACAGACTTTTTGATTTACAGACTTCTCTAGCCGCAAAATTTAGATTTGACTTGCAGACTGAGATTTGACTTACAGACCAGGAAAAAACCAAAATGGAACAAAAATGGCCTGTTACGGGATTAATCGGTTTTCAATGCACTGTAGGTCAATGGAGACTTGACTTACAGACTTTTTGACTTGAGAACCGCCTTCCAATACGGATTAAGTTCTCAAGTCAAGACCCCACTGTACGTTGTTTTCATTCTACAGTGATTTTGCTGGAACGAATTAACGTCTTAATGCGAGGCACCACTGTCTTTTGCCCTTAGACCAAAGACGCTCTCGGTGCGGCCGAACTTCCATTCAAACTTTGAATTCCTTGAGAGAACGTTTACCTGGGCTCTAACTCACTGTAGGACCTTTCAATAAAACCACTTTTCCACACTGCTGAACAGACGTGTGTGCATCTGCATGTCTTAATTCCAGGGCCAGCCCAACACAATTTGCTGCCTGAGGTACACCAGTACATAACACTTCCTCTCTTTCACCCACAGCAAGTTAAGGACTGTGGTCACCTAGGCCAGTCAGGGGACAAAATGTTACTCTTTCAACACCTTTCTCCTCTCCCACCTGTGGCACAAATTCTCCCTAAATAATAAAGTAAAACAATAAACAAACAAATCAAATAAAGAATTGCTGACTTTCCCTCTGCTGCCAGAAAAGGCAGCGAGTGACAGAATTTGCTCCGAAAACCACCACTTTCCCTCTCCTCTTCACCATCATGTCATGAAGCAAAGTGGGTTTGATTTAAATCATGATTTAATTTTTTTAAATTACTGTGATTTCAATCAATTTAATTTTTTTAAACATTGCTGACTTTCATCCACCCTGTAGCGAAGGGTCTTGCTCACCCATCCCCATCGGCCTCCTGAAAAAACATGGCCGCAGGAAATGAGGATTAAGCCCATTTTGAGTGAGAAAAGGGAAGGGCGCTCTGATTCAACCCTCTTTGTTCCATTCCCAGGAAGACAGCGATGAGTCAGGGAGTCCCTCCTCCTAAGGCCTGCTGGGGCCGAAGTGCCGTACAGCACCTTCCTTCCCAGTTCACTGAGTGTGAGAGGCATACACAGAGATGACCTGCCCCTATCTATACACAGAGGGAACGCCTAGTGTCTATGACAGTGTAGAGGGGAGCCTCATTTCCATGGGTTGCTGTGCCTGGCCATCATTATGCTACACCCGAAGACCCCCTAATGCTCTTCCACCATCCAATGAAACCCTACCAGATTCCGGATAAGGTTCTCCAGGTCTTCTTGGGCTTGTCGCACCGCATCCTCCTTCCCCATGATGGTGATGAGCTCCTGGTCCTTGTCTTCGGGAGTGGGGAAGATGATGCGGGCCCCGGTTCGGTCCCTCACTTTGCGAATGTTGGCGCCTCCGCGGCCAATCAGGAACTTGTGATACTCAGGCTTAGCGTGCAGCTCCATGGAGTGGTTGTGGATTTGCTGGGAAGGAGGACGGCAGAAACATCGAGCAGAGGTCAAGAATCGGGAACAGCACCGAGCATCCAAGCGGCTCAGGGATGTATCCTCTGGCCAGTGGAAACTAACATTTTATGTATTGTAGGACCCGTTTATCCATGAGATCAGTATCTGTTGATTTGTTTATCCATGGTAAAAAATACAGTCATGCCCTGCTTAACGATTACCCATATAACTACGAATCCGCTTCACGACAATGTTTTTGCGATCGCAATTGCGATCACAAAACGATGTTTTAAATGGGTTTTTTTCGCTTTGCGAAGATTGGTTCCCTGCTTCAGGAACCGATTCTTCACATTACAACGATCAAAACAGCTGATCGTCGGGTTTTCAAAATGGCCACCGGGTGCTCAAAATAGCTTCCCACTGTGTTTTAGGATGGATTCCTCGCTCTACAGGCACCGAAAATGGCCACCCCTATGGAGGATCTTCGCTGGACGGTGAGTTTTTAGACCAATGGAACGCATTGAAAGGTTTTCAATGCATTTCAATGGGCTTTTTTCACTTTACGACGTTTTCGCTCTACAGCGTATTCGCTGGAACGAATTAACGTCGTTAAGCAAGGCAGCACTGTATTAAAAGAAAAATCCTAGAAATATATATTTCCAAAGATGAAATTGCCAGAACTGGCCACGAGAGGAAGAGTTTGCTATAATCTGCGTTTTTCAGAATCCGTGGGAGTGGGCAGCTTGGAACAGATCCCCTGCACATCAGTATATAATTATAAATATCAGTTAAAAATCTATTATAGAGATATCTGTAGCTATATTATCTCATCCGTGTCACATCCCTAAGCTTAGTGGGAACTTCCATTCTGGAACCCACCCGTTACTGGGATTTGTGGGCCCCGATCCGAAGGGCTACCTTCTCTTCCGCTAGCTGCAAAAGCTGGCGTTTTGCTTTCTCCACCTCTTCGCCGGGTCCTCGGATGGTGACCTTGTCGCTGCCTGAGCCCTCGGAAGGAAAATGGATGTGCACCCCGCCACATTCCTCCATGATGGAGCGCACCAGCCGCCCCTTCGCCCCGATCAACGAATTGTGCAGTCTGGCTGGTATAGACACATCCATTTCTTTGATGTTCGCCTGGGAGGAAAGGAGAGGCAGAGGAAGACAAGATAGGGGCTACACAACCCTCTCTCGGCTCATGGCACTTCCTTCTCGATTGTGTGGTAGCCCCACCTTTCAAGGCAAGCTCAAAGAGAATTGAGACGGGAATGAGAAAAATTCCGGATCGTTTCCTGGTTTTAGAAATGTATGATTTTGCAAAACTACACAGCAGCAACAACAAAAAGAGGGAATATAAATAAAATTGGGCCAGTGGAATGGGAAACACACTTGTCATGTTCAATTTGTGATTCACTTTCCATAGAAAATGATACCTTTAGCCAAACAATTGTGTATGTGTGGGAGGGGGGTTTAAATTAATGTGTGGTCAAATCAGTTCTCACTTATGGAAAACCTTTTCAGGATTTTCCAGATAGAGAATACTCAAAAGTGATTTACCATTCCCTTCCTCTAGGGGCGCCCCTGGACTATGCAGCTTGCCCAAGACCACCCAGGCTGGCTCTCCTGCTAGGAGTCAAAGGAACTGAACTCCCAACCTCTGGCTCTGCAGCTAGATAACTAAACCACTGAGATATCCAGCCAATAATTTTAATTATGAATCAACATGTTCACAGTTGCCAGTGCCACTGTTAAAGTAAAGCCAAAGTGTCTGATCCTGAATGACTGCCACTCCTGGGGCCACATTAGCTCCACTAACCACAATTTATTAACTGAGGAATGAGGGACATGTTCTTATCTTGCTCTTTCAAAACTGGTTTTGATATGTTGGCCTTAGACTTACAGTGATGCCCCGCTAGACGATTACCCTGCTAAACAACAAATCCGCATGATGCTAAGTTTTTGCGATCGTTATAGCGATTCGCAAAATGATGTTTCCTATGGGGGAATTTTGCTGGACGATGTTTTGGTCCGTGCTTCGCAAGACGGGTATTTTTTTCGGCACTGTTTTTCGCAATATGACGATTTTAACAGCTGATCGGCACTTTGCAAAACAGGTGTTTTCGGGGCCATTTTTCGCAAGACAGCGATTTTTAACAGCCGATCGGCGCTTCGCAAAGCAGTTTCCCTATGAGCAATCTTCGCAAAACGACGATTTCCCCTCCACTGGAACGCAGTAAACGGGTTTCAATGCATTCCAATGGGGAAACACTTTTCGCTAGACGATGTTTTCACAAGACAGCAATTTCAATGGAATGGATTAACATCGTCTAGCGAGGCACCACTATATTTCAGATCTTGACTTGTAAGCCAACATTAAGCCAAAGTTCCTGGTCATGGACATAAAAATGAACCCTAATTTAAAATCAGGCCAGAGTGAAGTATGCAAGTCAGAGAGGAGAGAGAGGGGCTGTGGAGGAACATGAACATGAGGGACTGGAAAGTGACTCTGGGCTAAAGCCATGAACGCTACGTCCAAACAGGGTCACTAAGCAGTCACCCCTTAAAATATCTGCAAGAACTGCAAGAACTGCCAAATAAAGCTTTGAATATAGCATTAAACCACAATAAGTAAAATCTTATTTCCTGATATATATGTATTTCACAGTTCCAGGCATCGTTGACAAGTGGAAGAAAATTTCCATAATGCTCATAAAATTAACACTGACGATGCTGAGTGAAGTAAACTAATTGGAGACAACCAAGCAGACAGGGTGACTCAAATTCTGTGTGCACCAGGGGTGATGTCACCATCAGCAGCAAATTACTGCTGATCAGACATTTCCTTTATGTTGAGTTTGGAATGAACATGACTTTTCCACATTGTGCTTGAATTATGTGCACACCAAAGTATTTAATCACCAGCGATTGGCCGCCGCCGCTGATGTCATTCCCTGCCGTGCAGACAGAGCTGCGCAACAGGATTTCTACCACCATCTCCAATTTCCATAAGCCAAAATATTAAAAAATCCCCACCATGCAGTGGAAAATTAACTGGAAAAAGCAATCCTTTCTAGAGTATTCCAGGTAGAGAATACTCAAGAGTGGTCTACCATTCCTTCCTTCTAATGGTGCCACAGCGGGGAATCGAACTCCCAACCTCTGGCTCCGTAGCTAGGCATCCAACAGAGCAGAATACATTTTGTGGTAGTTTCTCTCGGAGAACATTCAAAAGGAGGAAACTGTTTCACACACCCACCAGCTCCCTCTGGATGGCCAGGATGCGGTCCCGGGCGCCCTCGCAGTTGGCTTTCTTCCCTGTGATCAGGATCACCTCTGAGTTGCTGTTTTCTGTGGGGAGGTCAATCTTGGTATTGGTTTCCTCTCGAATCTATTTGTGAAGAGATAACATCAAACCCGGACCCCTCAAAGCTAGGCTACCGTAACGAACTTGATCGGGAGCAGCCCTTGGAGAGGGTATGGAAAGGGTGAAACCGGCAGGAGGATAAAGAGGGCTGATGGCAATCCAGACGTGGAAGGGAAGTGAGGAGCAGAGCGAGGAGCAGGGTGGGACAACCCCACCGCACCCCCCTTAAGATCAACGAGTCAAAACCTAAGCTTCCTTCCTAAGTCTTTTTAACAGAAATTGTAATACGATGCTAAATTTGATGGGGGAAAATTACGTTTTTGCACGGCAGCTCTTAAGCAAGCTACGGTGTCTCAGAGAATCTAGGAATTATGCTTAAAAAAATTAACGAAAACAAACGTTCCCCCTACAGCTCTGTTCACCCCTTGGGCCTCTCTCTGTAAGAAACGGCCCCCAGTCACAGTCCCCAAACAGCGCACATAAACATCCGCTCTCTGCAACATTCTGAAAAGGAAGATGCGCCAGGAAAGGCGCCTTCCCTCCTTTACCTTTTTGATGTTAGCGCCTCCTTTCCCGATAATGTTCTTGTGGAACTGCTTGAAGATAGGAACCGGGATGGAAAAGCTGTTTTCGATCTACAGCATAAAGGGAACTGGAGTTAAGATAAGGAAACTCGAGTTTTGCTCTCCTGTCAACAGCAAAACCCACCACCCTGTCCCACCTCAAGCTTAGTTGCCCAATTTGAATCAGTTTAGGCTTCGTATCTCCCAAAATACACTCTGATCATTTATTTATGCCAACATTTATTTATTTATTTATGTATTCATTCATTCATTCATTAGATTTGTATCCCACCCATCTAGACTAAATCTACTCTGGGCGGCTCACAGTAGGAACAACATATAAACAATTAAAACAACAACTTAAACCAATAATATTAGTATCATTCCAGATGGGAAAAAGCAAAAAATGGAAATTAAAATAGAAAAGAAAATCAAGTAGAGACCAGAGGGAAGGCCTGCCTAAAGAGCCAGGTCTTAAGTTGGCTCTTAAAAACACTCAGCGAGGGTGCCAGGCGAACCTCCGACAGGAGATTGTTTCAGAGTCGAGGAACTTAACTCCAGTGGTACAGATTTCAGTAAGGAACTGCAGGAAATCAAGACGTCAGTGTAGGAGTTTGCTATTGCACACCGTGTCCTATGGCTGGTGTACGACACCAAAAGCTTACACTGACGTGCACCTAAGGCTGCAGCTAACATAAATTTGGCCACTGTCTCATAGTGAGGCATGATGATGACCTCCTGCCTAAGCAGGACAAGATGGAGGCTCAGAAACTCTTTCTTCCTGATGCTGTGCCCTCTGCAGCCTGGACAACAGAGGAGAGAAGATATGTTTCCTTACCCTCAAGTGCGCAGGGACACTTTTTGAGAAGTAAAGGAAAAACCAAACACATTCAAGCCGATGGAAGGCGCTGACCCGTGGAAAACTCACCAGCTCTGCAATGACTTTCTGGAGATACTTGGCACACTTCTCCACCTCGTTTTTGGGCCCGCGCAACTGCACAATGTCACTCTTCTGGGAGGGGTCGGGGAAGTTGATGATGACCTACAGGGCAGCACCAAGTCAGGATCCACAAGCAAAATCGTAAGACCAAGTGGACGCACTAAGTTTTGACTTTTTCCCTCCTCCCTTGGGTCCTTTTTAAGGAGAAAGATGGGGTTAAAATATTTAAAAATAAATAACTACCTCTGGGAACTTGTCACGGATCTCCTTGATTTTCTCGCCTTTCTGTCCAATGATCGTTCGGTGGAAGCGCTGTTCAATGATCAGGTCCTTTGTGCGTTCGTTTTCCTGGGAAAGGCCCGCCGTTGTCAGTGTTGTCAATGGTTCCACAACTCAGCAAGTTCATTTTTGGCCCACGTGGACTGGCCCGTGTGGAAAGTCCAAGGGAAAGACAACAGTGCAAAACCCTCTCCTCTCCCCATGAGCTTCCCGGAGGGCGATTCAAAGCCTAACTTCCTTTGAGCTCCCTCCCACCTATCAGCTTCCCAGTTACACACACAGAACGGCACCACCGTCTTCCGAGTCAGGTGATTGGCCCCTCAAGGCCCTTATTTGGAAGGCAATGAGATATTTTTTTGAATGGAGATGGCAGCCCTTGAGCCTACTCTTGTCTGCATGCCTTCTGCTGTTTCTCTTACACAGAAGAGACAGAGTAAGAGCAACCCTCTTGCAACCCTGCACGAGCCAGTACGACGCAGGGGATAATGGTGTCGGACTAAGACTCAAGAGACCTGGGTTCAAATTCGTGCTCAGTCATGGAAACCCATCGGAAAACTACTCTTCAAACTCAAAAACCCTACTAGGGGCAGCAGAGGTCAGAAAGGACTTAACAGCACAGATCAACTGCTTGTTCCTACAAGCCTCCGTCTCTCCACCACCTCTTGGGCCCCATTCCCGACTTTCCTTCCGCCCCAAACCCAGCCTTGAGAAACAAAGCAGAGAGGAGAGTGGGCCGAAGAACACCAGCTTCCCTTACCATACGGGCAGCCATCTCCAGCAGCTCCTTGCGGGCCAATTGAACCCCCTGGGGGTCCCCCTCAATCCGGATCAGATTGCTCTTCTCATTGTCGGGGGGGATGCGGACAGAGACTTTGTGCTGTTCCTTGATGCGGTTAACTGCGTCAACACACAGTGGGAAAAGAGAGTCGCACACACAATTTCCTTTGACACGAGCTGCAGAATACTGTGTGAGTACATTGGTTGCAGTGCTAAAGTGGAAGCAGAGCAAACCAGCCTCACGTTCCCACTCCGCCATGAAGATCAGCTGATGAATCATCCCTTCTTAATCTAAAGTAAACCCCCCCCCCCCCGAGGATTGTTCTGAGGATAAAAACAATGGGGAAAAGATGCCCACTGTCCAGAGTCTAAATAAAATCCATAGCCAAACTCCACTCCATCACATCATCTAAGGTCACGACAGGCTAGCAGCTTGCTGCCTGGCCATTAACTTGCAATATAATTTTTTTATTTATATAGCACTGAAGAGACTGGACAACAGAAGGTTAACTAGAAGTGTCTGGATTGTTTTAATTATGGGAATTGAGGGTGGGGAGGAGATAGGTGCCTGCCACCCGTCGATACCTGCCTTGGATATTCCCAATCAGCTGGCTTTGGTTGGTCAGAAAACAATTAAAGGACCATTAAGAAAGATCTGTGTTTCCCAATCTCACAGACCTTGGGAAGGAGCAGAAAATGATGAAACCACACAGAAAAACTTTCAGCCTTCCAAAAGTGCAGGGTGTATGTGCATGTACAGAAGTCTTGCGAGCATTACTTAGTGAGATCTCCAACGGTCTCATACAGACCCCCAGATCTACCAAGAGGATGAGAGGAACGGCTCTCTTATGCCTACACACGAAAAACTCACTGTTGGCTCCGTTCTTCCCTATCAGGTGACGGTGGAACCGCTGGTCGATGAGGACTTCGGTGTAGTCCATTCGACTGAGCTGAAAAAGACAATCGGGGAGAAGAGGGAGGAATAAAACTGAGGTGGTCTCATGATTGCCAGGGGCAGCTCCGTTGCAAGAGAGTAACTCTACAAAGCACCCAATGGAGACCATTTGCAAAGGGGGGCCTTAAACAATGAAGAGCAGCTACAATGCTCTGGGGCCCGGCCACCTCCATACCTTCCTGCCCAAGTTGCCAGCACAGCAGGAGGCTGAAGTGAACAGACACAATTTATTCTGTTAAGTAATTGTGCTGTCTTTCAGATATTTTGCAGAAGGAACTGTACAAAACAGCAGCTTCATTTCCCCCACCCCCTTGATCAAGTGAGAGGAAAATGGGGCCTTTTCTTTTTATTCCTCTATCAATTTCAAAGTATCTTACAAAGACCAAGTCCTGCTGACCTACAGCCTTATATTTTATTCTCTTTCCATGCTACTGGACATCACAGCCTATTCCAAGCCCCTTCTGAAGATTTCCCTTGCAGGGCACAACTATCTGCCTATGAGACTGGCCGGTGTATTCTGCGCCCTTTCCTACTCTTAGGACTGTAAGCCTTTTCTTAAGACAATGAGAAAATTAGTTTTGCCACCCAATTAAGGGTAGATAAGAGGAAGGTAACTGGGGGGGGGGTGCGAGGAAGATCATTGCTTCCTGTGATTAGCAGGAAGGCTCACCAGATCCCGGATGATTTCCTGTATCTGTGCCTGAGCCAACTCCACCTCTTCAGTGGGTCCTTCCAGTGTGATCTTCTCATCGCCGTCCGTGAATTCAATGTGAACCTGAACATAAACAAGAAATAACAGTTTTGGGATGCTGGTCATAAAAAGAAGGTGGTGGAGAAATACACAAATACAGTGGTGCCTCGCATAGCGAGGTTAATCCGTTTTGGATTAACCCTCGCTATGTGAAAACATCGCTAAACGGAACGTAAAAACCCATTGGAACGCATTAAACATTGTTTAATGCGTTCCAATGGGCCCTAAACTTACCGTTCAGCGAAGTTTCCTCCATAGGGGAAAGCGTGAAAATGCTGCGCGCGGCCATTTCGGGGCTTCCAGCGGCCATTTTGAAACCGCCTAACAGCTGATCTGCAGGCATCGCAAAGCGAATAACGGTAAGTGAAACGCTTACCAATTGTCGCTATGCGAGTTTTGCGCATTGCGACCGTCGGTATGCCTCCGCATTAGCAATCCCGAAAAAGGGATCGCTATGCGGATTCGTCGTTATACGGTGCGCTCGTTAAGCAAGGCACCACTGTATGTTTTTTTTAGTCTAGATATGTACATGTAGACCCAGGAGGGGTTCTTTAAGGCAGGTTTATAATGGCTGCTCTTCACCAGTGCTCACCAGCACCTAGTGCTCCCAGGTGAGTAAGGAGGCAACCCTTCTAGACGTTTCCTTCTTCCAGCCTTTGATGACTAAGTCAGGCCAAAACCTACGGACAGGCTGATTTGCTATCAATTCCAGCAAGCCATTAAAGGACAGTCAAGGAAATATACACCGGAACTCCCCAAAATTATTTCACAAAATCCAACACGGCCCACCCGTGGGCTTCTCAGATATCACGAGGATCAACAACTTTCTCTTAGCAGGAAAGTGTAATATCTTGGGAATTAAAACTGAAGCACGCCATTAACAAGCCATGCAGCTTTCAAGTCCGTCACTCGAGCTCTAAGTTGGATGCAGAAGGATCACTTGCCTTTGGAAGCTGCTGGGTGATCCTGCCAATGTTCTGTCCTTTCTTTCCGATTATAAAACGATGCAACCAAGCTGGGGCCATTACTTCAGCTACCATCACACTCTTCGCCTAAAAGAGAGGTGGGGTGGGGTTGGGGTACGAGAGAGACTGACACGGTCAATCGACAGAGGTACTTTTAAGACGAGGCTTCAATGTTGATTTCCTGTGCAGAAACTAGAAATCCTCTCCGGATTTCAGTGCTGGCACTTCTCTACACCCAGCACTGTTTCCGTGCTGTAATGCCTGCGTTCGGCCTCTATGCGCTATCACGCCATTTTCGTCAGCATCCATTTCAAACCTCATGGGCCACACACACACGCACCCAACACAGGCAGTGAACCTGTGAGAAAAGGGTCAACCGACCGAGCCGCTTAAATGCTACTATATTATCCTGTCTAAAAGCAAAACAAGATGAGTTTGACAGGATATGGCAGCTTCTTTTAAAACACACAAGATCCTGTAAATTGGGGAATCAAAGATGACAGTGGGGGAAAAGCCTTTAAATGCTACAAAGAGAAAGAGAGAGAGAGAGAGAAATTAACCACTTGGTTTCCTATTGCCCAGTTCATGGGAGGAAATCAAGGCCAGCTGGTGGTCTAGCGTGCTGCAATGCATCATGGTACACATGGCATTACCTTGGCATAGACTTGGGTCAGAGCCGGGCCCAGCTTGTCGGGCTCCCCCCGGAGGATGATGGTCTCTGAGCTGCTTTCCAGGGGCGGCATCTCCACCGAAACCCCGGTGGCATCCAAAATCTCCTGCAGGGTGTTGCCCTTGGGGCCGATGATGTATTTGTGCTGGGATTTCTTCACCTCTACTGAGATCGTGGTGGTCTTGCGCTTCTGAGAAAGACAGAAAACCTGCCTTAACGACAGAGGACTCTGTAAATGCTGCCACACAAAGAACTTCCCAAAATGCACTTCAAAAAAAAGAGAAGAACTACTCCAAAATGAAGCAGGAATGACTGCAGTGCTTACCCATTTCTCACACATTAAAGCTAGGGCTGCAACACTGACCTTAATGTATGATCGTCATTAACGTCAAGGAAAAACACTTCCTGTACTTTTCTCTCCCCAGCATCCCCGATTAATTGGGAGCAGGTATTAAAAGCAGAGCTTGAAAGTTTAATGCGACTTATAGCTGGGCCCAGTGGCTGTGTTGGCTGGAAGACCATGGGAGCTGTAGTCCTGAGAATGTCCACATTCTAGCGAACATGGACTGAACAAAGCATAATTGGAGTGCCACGCTAGAAGATGACTCTTCTACCCTCTTTAATACAGGACTGCCTTTACACAAATACTATTTAGATGCAATTTGAGCAGATTAGATCTGTCACCTGAGCAATACAAACAACTTGGTCGTCTTAAATGAAACACTTGCATAGGGGGGGAAAATGCAACATTTTCCATTGGAAAAAAATTCCCCAGACAGGAGTAAGGAACCGAGGGTGTGTGACGAAATTCCAAATAGGGACACAATCCTAAGATTTCTCATTCGTACACACAAACCATACTTCTCAGCCTGAACAAATTTCTGTAATAAACGTTTTTCTTACCATTTAAGCTTTTATTAAACAATACACATTTGTTCTTATGTTTAACTAAAAATCATTGGTACTATGCTTTTGCGCTCTTAATTTTCAGATTGGAACTTGAACTTTTGTTAAGATGGGTCGGGTTGGATGACGGCAATGGAGAGGTGGGGAAACCGTGAGGTTTTCTTTAAAATGATAATTAAAAAAGGATCACGGTGCAGACACGTTTGGGAACTGCAACACTGGGTAGACATTGAACTCGCTGAAGGTCCAGCCACTGTGGCCCCTGGTTAAGAGATTCTCTATGTCCAAGCCCAACTTTGGCACCCCAAAAGACAAGAATCAGGGCTTTTAAGTGCCGCCCAGGGCTCTCCTCTCTGTCAACCACCCACCTTATCTTCATAGATCTTGCGAATCCGCAGGAGGGCTTGAGAGACGGGCTCCTTCTCGCCGGTGATGATGATCTCATCTTTGTTGACACTAGGCGGTGGGATGTTGATGCGGGCCCCCGTCTCCTGCATGATCTCCTGGACAACTTTGTTGAAGGCGCCAGCGATGAAGGGGTGGAAGGCCTTCTCCAGATTCAAACGCTCCACTGCACGCTTATCCTGGGAACACAAGGGGAAAGGCACTGGTCCACGTAAGAACAAGGAGCGGTCAAGGGACTCACAAATGATGTCTGCCCGTTGTCACACATCCAACACCAGAAGACCGAATCTTGGTCCCTTGTACTTTTTTGAGCCATTCCCCTCAAAATACTCTCCATACTCATGCTTGGAGTCTTCTTTCCTTACACAAACAATCATCTAAGAGATTGTTGGCTACTACACAGGGTTCTTTTTGGGAGCTGAACGCAGCAGGCCCAACCTGTTCCAAAAGAGCTCAGGGGAAAGAGCCCTTCCTTTCGTGACCAGAAAAGAAAAATACACAAAAGCAAATCAACTCTCATGAGTTCACTATCTAAAGACATGGCTTTGATGGATCAAGGGTATAACATTGCTCCACACCAGTGCCAAGAAGCATCAGTAACTGAAAACAGAACTTCTGTTTTAACACTGGAAGAAGGGAAGAAAAGGAAAGGAAAAAAAAGGAAAAAGAGAAAAGAAAAGGGAAGAAAAGGGAAGGAAGGAGGGAGGGAAGGAAAGGAAAGAGAAGAGAAGAGCAAAATGTTTTTGCGATGTTTTGGTCAGATCAAAGCATGCAGAGCTTGCGTTATAAGAAAGTCATGCTTCCTGGACCACAAATCTCATTTATTTAATTCGTTTTCATATTACTGTTAATGAACATTCACAAGCCTGCAGGACCCTATGGCCTATGTGTTGCTACCCTAACCTAAACTGGTCGCTATTCAGCAAAGGACTCAAAGCTAGAGTATATCTAGAGTAGCCATGTTTTATTCCTTCAAGTAGAAATCAAATTACATTTTCCCAGCCAAAGTGTGGAACAAGATGCTGAAGTCCAGCGGAAACTGCCTTACTACTGGTCCAAAAATCAAGAGCTGGTGTTTGCCGACAGACTGCAAGACAGTTTGAAAAGAAAAGCTACGGTGCCATTTCTCACACCTGACCTTCCACTTTGGGAAGGAAGGAGGTGAGGGTAGCAAACCCCGGCACTCTCACCTGCTCAGCTGAGATGAGCAAAATCTCATGTCGAGCTTTCTCAATGCCTTCCTTGGTGCCTGTGATCTTAATCTGGTTGCTAGGATCCTCAGGCCTCGGGATGTTGATCTTGGTGGCCGTCTTCAACTCAAGCTCCTGCAGTTTCTCGCCGTTCTTGCCAATCACAAAGCGATGGTGTTCTTTAGGGATTGTGACAGTAGCTGAAGCCTGTGAAGGCAAAAAATGGCAGGAATACCGAGATACTTCTCCAAACACAGTACAAACTACTACATACAGTGGTGCCTCGCATAGCAAGGTTAATCTGTTCCGGATTAACCCTCACTATGTGAAAACATCGCTGTACGGAACGGGGAAAGCCATTGGAACACATTAAACTTAGTTTAATGCGTTCCAATAGGCGCCAAAACTCACAGTTCAGCGAAGTTTTCCCATAGCCGGCAGCCATTTCACGCCCTCGGTAAGCGAGGGGAGGGCGCGAAAACGCTGCGGGCGGCCATTTTGGAGCCGCAGAACAGCTGATCATCAGGCGTCGCAAAGCGAAGATCGGTAAGCAAAACACTTACCGATCTTCGCTATGCGAGTTTCGCCCATAGGGGCCATCGGTAAATGCGATCGCAAAACCCTAATCGCTATGCAATTTCGTCGTTATACGGTGCGCTCGTTAAGCGAGGCACCACTGTACTTGATTAACTGGCATGCTAGCAACCCTACTTACAGACCTATCTAACCCTTGAATTCACGAGAAACACTTGTGCAGAGTTTAGAGTGGTGCCTTTAGGAAGGTGGCACCCACTGTGTACAATACCCTCCTGCTCAAAAATACAGTGGTGCCTTGCATAGCGACGTTAATCGGTGCAGCAAAAATCGCTGCAAAGCGATTTCGTCGCTATGCGATTTTAAAAAGCCCATAGGAATGAACTGAAACCAATGTGTTCCTATGGGCTTAAAACTCACCTTAAAGCGAAAATCTTCCATATGGCGGCCATTTTCACTGCCCGGTAAGCGAGGAATCCGTGCAAAACCACAGCAGGCGGCCATTTTTTTTACCCGGAGGCCATTTTGGAACCGCCGATCAGCTGTTAGAAAATCATCGCTTTGCGATAATCGGTAAGCGAAACAGGATACTGATCATCGCAAAGCGATTTTCTCCATTTAAAACATCGCAATGCAATCGCAAAAGCGATCACAAAAAGTTTGTCAGTATGCGATTTCGTCGTTAAATGGGGCACCCGTTAAGCAAAGCACCACTGTATAGCGTGCTCCAATGTTTTGTGGGTTTAGAAATGTGTTAAAAATGAATTGATTTTTCCCAAGCCTCCCATGATAGTGGTTATGTGCCGTCAAGTCACCTCTAACTTACGGTGACCCTATGGATGAGCAATCTTCCAAATGTCCTGCCCTTCCACGGCTCCTGTAAGCTCAAGCCTGTGGCTTCCATTAGCGAGTCAGTCCATCTTGTAATCTGGTCTTCCTCTTTTCAATAGCATGTTTAGATTAAGACAGCTAAGCTGCCAAGGACAGGACATGTTAGAGATCTCTCATTCATACGGCTGGCATAACAAGAACAACTAAAATAATGAGAAAAACAAATAATGGGTGTTTCATGGTTTTGAAAAAAGTCTATCTCCCCCTTGTCACCCCACAGAATGTTGCATGAAACACTGGCTGCGTTTTTGTCCCATAGCTCCACGTGCACAAGAGAGGACGCTGTCATCAACAGCAATTCAATGTTAATTAAAAGCAGATTCAGGGTGCCTATGACTCATACACAGTGTGACAAAGCCACGTGCTCCCCAAAAGTCCCACAGGAAACCTTTTAATCAGTGGCAATTTGCTGCTGATGACACCATCCTTAAAAATGTGATGCTGCACAACAAAGTTTTTCAATCATTATATCTAACTCTTTATTTTCAGTGAGATTAGATGATCGGCTACCGGACAGGTGGCCCACCTCAGAAATTTCCTCAGAAACTGCTAATACGATGCCTATTCTTATCACTGAGCTGGGACCATTCTTTTACTGATTTTTGTTTGTTTAGAAGCACTTATACGTAGTAATATGTAAATACTTCCAAACAAACAAATTATCAATAAAAAGGTTCTTCAAACCTGTTTACATTACAACGCTCCGGTAACCGGATGTAAAAACCATTTTGGAACAATAAGACGTAATAATTAAGAAGCATTGACCACAGAAACAAAGCAGTCACAAATACTAGCAATCCAGGAGGTAAAGGTAAAGGTTCCCCTTGACATTTAGTCCAGTTGTGTCCGACTCTGGGGCGTGGTGGTCATCCCCGTTTCCAAGCCGTAGAGCCAGTGTTTGTCCAAAGACAGTTTCCGTGGTCACGTGGCCAGCACGACTAGACACGGAATGCCGTGACCTTCCCAGAGGTGGTCCTTATTAATCTGCTCGTATTTTTACATGCTTTCGAACAGCTAGATTGGCGAGGAGCTGGGACAAAGCAACGGGAGCTCACTCCGTCACGTGGATTCAAATCTTACGACGGCCGGTCTTCTGACCCTGCAGCACACAAAGGCTTCTGCGGTTTAACCCGCAGCACCACCAGATCCCACATAAAACCAGTGCATGAAACTAGTATGCTTGCAATGGGGGCCTCTAAAGCCTGACAGGACCTCTGTCTCTCAAACTGTACAGGAGAGTGCTCCAGAAGATGGGTGGAAAGGCCGGCCACTGGTTAAAGGGCAAGTCACCGATGTCAGGAGTAAGCTGTTCTGTTGAAGGAAAGGTTTGCTAAGCAATCCACCCTGGTTCGAACGTCTTCAGAACTTTGCGTCTTAAAACCAAAGCTTTCACAATGGCTTGGAAGTTAACAGGTAGACACATTCAAAGGTCCTTCTCTATGCCAATGGGCATTACCTACACCAATGGTTCCCAAACTTGGGTCCCCAAATGTTCTTGGACTGCCATTCCCAGAAACGTTGGCCAGCACAGATGGAGGTGATGGCTGATGGGAATTGCAGTCCAAGAACCCCTGGGTGGCCCAAGGTTGAGAATTCCTGGTTTGTTCCATTGGTCTCCATGAACTGTTTTGGTCTTCTATTGAGTTTTATCTCATATAATAGGTAAAAGCAAAATAGAAATAAAAAGTAAAAGAAGAGAAAAAACGTGGCTGCATCTTAAAGCTTAACTTTTTTTTTTAACATGAGCTTTCATGCAGAAGTCCACTTCATCCGAGTGTCTGATGAAGGGGACTTCTTTACAAAAGTTCACATTAAAACAGTATTAAAGTTTTTAAGGTTCCACCACCTTAGGACACGGCTACCCCTTCTACGGCTTATCTAATCCATGCTTCCTTGAGCACATTTCTACCAGCAGCTGTGCCGGCGTGCGGGGCAGAAGGGCTTTGCGCCTACCTGGGTCTGAAGCCGAGCGACTATTTCTTTCCGAGCTTTCATGACGGAGTCCAGTTTGCCGGTCACCATGATGGAAAGGCCCTGGTCTTTGGCCAAGGAGAGCTCAATGTGAGCCCCCGTCTTCTGCATGATGTCCACACAAACCTTGGCCTCATCACCTTCTCCAAACTGGCTGTTGTCCTTATAGCGTCGCTCTTCCAGGGGGACGTGAAACACCTGCCCAAGAGGAAACCCAAATGGCACATTTTAACACTTTACAACATTTCGCCACCTTATACAAGAAGAGCCCCACCGAAAAGGCCAATCTAGGCCAGGAGCCTGCTTCCCACAGGAGCCAACCAAGAATTTCCCGAAAGCCCTCTAACTGGACTCGAGAACAAGAGTGACGACCCCCCCCCATATCTGCCTTCTGTCTCTGATGATCAGAGGCACAGTCTCTGAATGGAGAGGCTTTCTTTCACTTTCTTATCTAGCAGACCCTGATGGACATACTTTATACCATTGGGTCTCGTTGCTGGCTGAGGTCGTATTCTGCCAAAGTCTCATGTTTGGTGAATCGAGTGTGAAAAGGTTTCTATCTGAGGCCAAAAATCCCAGGTCCTTACAGCCAGCATGGCCGCGGTGGATTTCTGGCAGGTACAGTCCAGAAAAGTAACTTCACTACCACCACCAAGTAACAGAGGATTCCGTATATCAACACAGCATGGCCTCAACTATGCTTCTACAGAGATGCCTCGCTTAACGATTGCCTCGCATTACGACAAAATCGCTGTACGATAATGGTCCAAATAAGTTTTTTTCGCTTTGCAATGATTGGTTCCCTGCTTCAGGAACCGATTCTTTGCAAAAGGATGGTTTTTAAACAGCTGATCGGCGGTTTCAAAATGGCCGCCGGGTGCTTAAAATGGCTCCCCACTGCGTTTAGGGACGGATTCCTCGCTATACAGGCAGCAAAAATGGCTACCGTATGGAGGATCTTCGCTGGACTGTGAGTTTTTACCCCATTGGAACGCACTGAACAGGTTTGAATGCATTTCAATGGGGTTTTTCATTTCGCTTTACGATGTTTTCGCTTGGTGATTTTCCTGGAACAGATTATCGTCATTAAGCGAGGCACCACTGTACTTCTTCCAATCAACTTACACTGGGAGGAACCCCAGATTCAAAGTCGAGCAGGGGAATTTCTTTACCATTATCACTACACAGGCTTTGGTTTGCCCACCCCAGGGGGTTGGGAGAAGGAATCTTTTGCCCCATAAGGAAAGCAAGGAAGCTACGTTCTCCTCTGTAGCCAGGCTTTTCAGGCATCCATATATTCACCTGGGTGATGACAGAGGATTTGATAGGCCGGATTTTGTTCCATACTCCCGTCAGCTCACTGGACTTTTCTCCCGGGCCTCCCTTTTCCGGGAGCGGAGGGAAAGCCTCCAGGTAAGTGGGGATATAGGCCTCATCCTCTGAAACACCACCTGCCCAGCAGAAAGAGGAAAAAAAGCACATGAAGACAAGAAGGAATTCCAGTTGAGGGTTTTTTTTTTAAGTTCTTAAAAGTTTTTAAAATCATGTACCCCGTTTGCCCCAAAATAAGACCTAACATGAAAATAAGCCCTAGTAGGATTTTTCAGGATGCTCATCATATAAGCCCTACCCCAAAAATAAGCCCCAAGTGAAGTGAAACCCTGCCCTCTACCCTTGTGCAGCAACCAGATGACATGAGTGTAAAATAAAACATCCCCTGAAAATAAGCCCTAATGCGTTTTTTGGAGCAAAAATTAATATAAGACCGTCTTATTTTCTGGGAAACACGGTAGCCAAGGAAAGCAAAACAATGGAGGAAACAGAATCAAAACCTTTAGAAGTTTATGTATAAATGGATGCTAGTGCATGGAATTTTAACATGCAGCAGAGAGTCATCATCATCATCATCATAGACCTGCAGAGCTCGAAAGGACCCTATGAGTCATCGATTCAGTGGAGAATCGAAATCTCAACCTCTGGCTCCGCAGCCGAAGACCTCGACCACTCAGCTATCCAGCCGCTCTGGGAGAAAGGAAGACTTTTCGTTTACCTCGGGTTTCTTCATCCCTCAAGCCGCTGCGGTGCTCAGCGAAGATCTCAGGTGTTAACACTGCGACCGAGCTCATAGTTTCAAACCCAGATTTGCGCGTTTCCGGTATTCCACTAAAGTGGGTGGTGGATAAAAAGGGGGGAGGGACACATACGCAACACAAAGCCCATCAGCAGCTGGCCAAACCATCCAGGTGTTGCTTCCACCCACCCCAGCGAGCCTTCATTAATCAGCTCAGGACTATGTTGTACCAAAATGAGCTGGTCCTTCAACTGATGTTCACTCATCGCCCCAGCATTCGCTCAGGATCTGTGACAAGCCAAAAGAGGGAGTGTTTGGCACCCCTTGAGCAACACGGAGGTTAACCTCTGAACATCAGTTGCTCAGACTTTGGAGATGGGCTCCTTAGCCATAAACAGTGTTGTTGCAACTACAGTGGTGCCTCGCTAGACGATGATAATCTGTTCCACTGAAATTGCTATTTAGTGAAATCATCGTCTAGCGAAAAGCATTTCCCCACTGGAATGCATTTAAACCTGTTTAATGCGTTCCAATGTGGAAGAATCGTCGTTGTCTAGTGAAGATTGGCCATAGGAAAGCCACTCTGCGAACCGCCAATCAGCTGTTTAAATAGCTGTTTTGTGAAGCTTAGGTCCCGAAAACACCTGTTTTGCGAGCACGGAAGGAGCTGTCAAAATCGTTGTCTAGCGAAAATTGGTTTGTGAAGCAGGGACCAAACATTGTCCAGCGAAATTCCCCCACAGGAATCACTGTTTTGCGAATTGCTATAGCAATTGCAAAAAAGTCAATGTCTAGCGAAAAAACGGTCATGCAAGGTAACTGTCTAGCGAGGCACCACTGTAGTTACGGTTGAGAAGGGTGACTCCCCCTAAGGACTGTGACGGGTCAGGATTCAGTGCTTAGAGAAGTCATTTTTCAAAACGACAACTCCTTAAATGTGACACCAAGATGGTCCTGCTGGACAACATTCTCTCCAAGCCATGAGGGTGGGCAGCACTACATCAGGCGTGTGCAACTGACCCAGTGTTTCCGCTCATTTCTGCCCATTTGGAGCCCCCGTACAGCACCCGAGAAAATTAGAGGGAACATTATTGCTGGGTATGAGATTCTGGGAATTGTTGTCCCTAAAGAGTAACTTTTGCAAGCTCTGCGGAGATCTTTCAGAACTCATGCCACTTCTCCCAGCCTGCTGAAGGCCACATTTTTTACCTTCAAGCAGCACAAGGAGAAGAGGGGAGGGAGTCAAGGCTTACCTGCTAAATGGTCAAATGCCAGAAGGGTCCGTCCTGAACGAGGCTACCTGTGGCGCTTCAGCGTGACGGCAGCTTTGGTCCTGCAAGGAGGATCATAAACTATCAGGATGAATATCCAAGTAGGGTAAGGCAAAACGTAGAAGCGTAGAAGAACTGAGTGGCAAAATAAGGCCAGCGAGTCCAACCGCCTGCTTAGTGCAGGAATCCAAATCAAAGCAGATCTGACAGATGGTGGACCAATGTTCCCTTCAATGCCTCCGGCACTGGAGTGCTCACCACCTCCCTGGAGTCATCGTTTCCATTGTCATGCTGCTCTAACTAGATAGAGGCCCCAGAGATGTGAACTGAATCCTCAATGCAACCCTCTCCAAGACAGTAATGAAGTCTAACCCTGGCGATTCCCCCAAGTGACAAAACAGGGACAGTAAATCTTTACTACAAGCCAAATAACAGGACACCGAGGAATTCAGCATTTGAGTTTCTGAAAAATGGCAGGTGACGTTTTAGGCACCATCCTATTTTTTATTATTATTAAGGTTACTCTACTGTGCTGTCTGAACATGTCTTCAGCTCAGGAACGGGAGAAGTATGGCCTTGTTGGTGATGATGGACTTCAGCTTCCAGTATTCCTCATCACTGGCTATGTTGGCTTGGACGGATGGGAGTTAGCATGCAAAAAAACACAAGGCATGCCACTTTCTCCACCCTCTTTTAAGTACAAGTTTCTAAACAGCCCCCTACAACAAATATTATTTCCTCCAAACGACCAGAAAGGAATACTTTATGGAACTAGGACCTTTTTTAAAAAGGTCACAAAGGACCACTCATTATGTGGACAAGGGGATACACTCATTTATTTAGCCCATTTTAGAAGACATCATTTTCAAGGATGTAGAAGTGTTCTCTTTTGAGAGAACTGAAATGTTTTTAATTAATTAATTAGAAATTAATTAATTACAACAACGATGACGACGACAACAACAACAACAGAATGGCAGATCTGGAAGGGACCCTATGGTTCATCGAGTCCAGTCCTTTTCAAGGAGGCACAGTGGGGGAATTGAACTCCCAAACCTCTGGCTTCACAGCAAGATGCCAAAAACACTGAGCTATCCAGCAGCTCACCAGCCCAGGAGAGTCTACTCTGCATCTTGCAAACTCAAGCCAATTACAATATAGCAATTCAATATGGTGGCCTGAAGGCAAGCGTCAGAGATTGCACACTGATAGTCCTCATGATCAGAAAACAGCAAAGCTACTAGGTAGTCCAGAAGTATGTTTTTTAGACATTTGGCTGAGTTTCGTAAAACAAAATGGCAGTATTCTCTCCTGGTGATTTCAGCCATTCTGGAAGAGATGAATGCCACAGGCATAATTATTACTGCCAACACAAGAACCCAAACAGCTCAGCAACTGAATTTCTCCTTAAGAAGGGGTCCAAATTCCAGACCTCTCTCTGCTCAACAGGGTCAGAACCTGTGAGAGTAAAGGAGATAATCTGGTATATAACTTGAATGGTGAGACATACAAGAGCTCGGAGGTTTGGATTACAGTTCTCAAATCCTCGCACCCAAGTCATTTCCCCAGCTTGCAAGCAAGGCTTCTGCTGGCATGCTGCTGCAAAGCCATCACCTCGTGCAAAAGCCCTCTCCATCCCTCCCTCCCTCCCTCCCACTCAAACCTCCATCCCTATTCTTGGCAAGCTCCCCCTCCCACCCGTGACCAACTCCCACCTAGCAAAAGCAAGATAGCACTAAGCTGCCCAGAGCCAGCCTATAACCGGGATTTGACATAAATCCTCTTAACTCAACCAGGAAGGAAGGAATCTCGCTCACCAAGCATCTATTACCTTTGCATCAGAGCTGCATCCACTGGAAAGACTCCCAAGGAAGGTGAGTGGACAAAAGGACCCCATCCACCCAAACCCGGTGAACTGGAGACTCCTAATCCTCAAGCATGCTGCCAACAGGCACAGAAAGGTCCCTCACCACCACCAAGGGAACTGCGCCCTGCAATCTACCTTTACCCGTACATACAGAATTATGTCTTCTCTTTATTTTTGCGTGTCAAGAAAAAGTAGACACCGCATCGTCCAGTGTTTTGTTTTGCTTCGGAGTAATTTAATTACAAAGGACCAGAAAGAAAGAGTGGAAAGTTTAATAATCATAATCATCCTCTTAGAACTGCAGAGATGGAAGGGACCCTACGGACCATTGAGTCCAGACCATGTGAAGGAAGCCCAGTGGGGAATCGAACTCTCAACCTCTTATGCCATGGAGCAAATCCGCAGTTTGTGCCAGGGCTATGTTCAATATTACCAATACTTCTGAAAGTTCTTCTGCCCATCCCGAAATGATTAAAGCTAGGAATGCAAAATTCGGCATGCATGCTACCCATTTTCTCACTCATTACATATCTCAGAATTAGTCCCCAAAATAGCACTTTTTGATTGTCCCCAAATAGTAAGAGCTAGAAAATACAACCATCTGCACAGATACTAACGATTTCCCAGCTTAAATGCCTGGCCCCAGTTCCACCTCAAAATCTGTTCCCCAGAATCTCGAATAGGGTTTACTGATAATTAGCTCAGTAGCACCCAGATCAGAGGAATCTGCAGGTCTCTTCACTTAAAGCCAGTGCAAAGTGAGTGAGTACTGGAAGAAACAGCGATAGAGAGCGCAACGTGAAATGAATAACTGGGAGAGGTACGACAGAAGAGAGAGGGATAAGGGGAGAGTCATACTATTAACCCAAGCAAATCATGGTAGATTAGCTAGTGGAAAGAAAGGCGAGATTGACAGACAGAGTTAAAGCAGATTTGGAAAAAAAGTAGCACAAAATCATTCAATGCCTGCTTTCCAGAGACAGACAAAAATAAAGAATACACAAGGCAGCAGGGGCCACAAAATTCATTTTACAGGATTCATTGTCAAGGGAGATGATGATGGCAACTGGCTTAGTGGGTTTGAAAAGGGATTAAAATGCTGGCTGAGGATGATGGACGTTCTAGAGCAAGATATCCCGAGAGCAATAGGTCAGCAAAGGCTAAAGCAGATAATGTAACATTACCGCAGGGAAGGGCAAAGGCTGGCTCTTCAAATACTGCTGGACTGCAAACCCTATCAGCCTTAGCAAGCACAGCATGGAATGCTGGGACTGCCAGCCCATCATCAGCTGGGATCATGCAGCACACTCTGCCCATCCCTGGGCAAGATGGATTAGTGCTCTTACTGCATATATGGCAGCCTTAAAGGTTCAAAAGCGCAGAAGAGCTGTACCGCTTTGGGCAGCAGGCCGGTTGATGTACTTTGCTTTGTGTGTGGATCAGTGTGGCTCTACGTACACTGGTGCCTCGCTTAGCAATCGCTCCATATAGCGATGGACTTTTTTGCCATCGCAAGAGCGATCTTTTAGCGATGGTCCCTATGGGGAAAATTCGCTTTGCGATGATCACCTGGAAGCGATCATCGCAAAGCGCCCATTTTTGCAAAGCTGATCGGCAATTTCAAAATGGCCGCCCGCTGTTTTGCCTCACTTTAGAGGCACTGAAAATGGCCACCCCTATGGAGGATCTTCGCTTTAAGGTTAGTTTTTAGCCCATAGGAATGCATTAATCAGGTTTTAATGCATTTCTATGTGCTTTTTAATATTGCTTAGCGATGAAATCGCTTAGCAGCGATTTTTGCTGCATGGATTAACATCGCTAAACGAGGCACCACTGTATTCCTCTACACAAAAGGTCACCCTCCGGTGTGGTGTAGCAGAGAAGAGTGATGGCTGAGGACTCTGGAAAATAGGGTTCGAATCCCCACTTCTCCATGGAAACTCACTGGGGGAGTGGAACTGGCAAAACAGCTCTTTAATTATCTCCCTTACTTTGAAAACCCTATTAGGGTTGTCAATTATAGATTTTGGAAAGAATATATGGCAGGGAAAAAAATCATATGGAGGTTGAATGGGAAAAACAGAAAAAGCAAAAGGCAAGGAATTGGCATTCAAAATATATTGTATTGCCCAAATATGGTGTTAAGAAAGTTCCTCCAAGTGGGGGCTGTTGCTTGGTGGGTAGCTATCTTGGCAGGTAGTTCTCTCAGCCCCCAGAACATCCATGTTTGCAAGAGAGCCAAAGCTCTACACATCACCATGTTTTGTCTAACTCGAAACCTCAAAGTGCATAAACAAGGAATTTCTATCATGCAGAGGAGAACATCACCCAAGATACATAGCCACCTGGGTTTTGCAAACCAGGGGAGAAATATCTGCTGGAAAACATGAGTTACTCAAGCTTTGAGGGAAGAAAAGGATTCACTTTTGAATTAAGACTAAATAATAAAAGGTGTCCAGGAATGAAGCATTGAAGACAGTATCTTCCGAGACCATAAATACATTCCTTGTCAGATGTGTGAAAGACAGAAATCTGTACATCTCTCATAAGGAACATGTTGATCAGGTGCACCTTATGGAGGACATTCGGATTTTCCCCTGTGGAAACTGACCCGGTCACTCTTAAGTCGGTTCCAACTTGATGGCACAGAACACATACGGTATACAAAAAATACAAGAGAGAGAATATGTCCTATCCCAGTCTGATCCCTTCTGTGTTTAGTGTTCACTAGGGAACCATTCATTCTGGAAGAGGGCATGTGAAGGCAGGAGCTGCTACTTCTGAAGTCATCCTCTTGTGTGGTAGAAGTATTTTACCACCTTCTTCTACGGCACACGTACCTCGGGCCTTGACTGCGCCCAGTAGCCTTCTTGGGAGACTACATGAAAACGAGCATAATTTAATAATCCGGGCTTGTCCTTGTCTCATTCCCAAGGAGCTATCTGCAAACCTATTCCATAACATCTAGCCACCTTGGTTTTAGATCTTTTTGACAAGAAACTCCCATGCACCAAAGGTGCGGGCAAACTATTGGCGTTCCGGAAGACCAACTTACAGCCACAAAGCTATGCTATACAGTGCTGCCTCGCAAGACGATGTTAATTCGTTCCGCGAAAATCGCTGTCTTGTGAAAACATCATCTTGTGAAATGCGTTTCCCCATTGGAATGCACTGAAATCCATTTAATGCGTTCCAATGGGGGAAAAAATTGTCATCTTGCGAAAATCGCCCGTAGAGAAACCGTTTTGCAAAGCACGGACCTAGCTGTCAAAATCACTGTCTTGCGAAAAACCGTCCCTAAAAAAAACCTTTTTGCGAGCCGCGGACACAGCTGTCAAAATTATTGTCTTGCGAAAAACCATCCCTAAAAAAAACCCATCTTGTAAAGCACGGACCGAAACATCGTCCAACGTAAAACGCCCATAGGGAAAACCATTTTGTGAAGCGCTATAGCGATTGCAAAAACCCATCATCTTGCGGATTAACCATTTTGCAAGGTAATCGTCTAGCGAGGCACCACTGTAATGCCTTCCCCTCCTCCATCTAGTTTCTGCTGCCCTGAAACTTACTCTCAAGCCAACCTGTCACGAAGAAGCCCAAGCCATTCGCTGGGGTGGGGGCTGTTGCTGAAGCAGCCGAAGCAACACGCCTGTTGTTCAGCGGGAAGAAACATCACATTCCCATCGACTCCCTGCCGCGCACATCAGTTCTCCCCAACTCCTGCTGCACACTGACCGAGCCGCAACCTCGTCTCCTTGATGTAAGCTGACAGTACCACGGCCCTCTGGCCATCAATAAATAAAGAAGGGAGAAGAGAGAGCACTGAACACACATCTGAGGAAAGTGAGGGAGATGCAGCAAACTGTTTTGGGGGGATGGAGGATAAGGAACAGAAAGAGGATCTACAAGAACGCGGTCTTCAAGAGAGAAGTTCTGACATTTTCAAGGGAAAATGTGTAATCAATACAGGGCTCTAATCCTCAAGCTATTTAATATCTCGGATAACATTTGGGACAGAACGGCTTTGCCTTCAGAGGTCACAGGGTGGTTCTGTGCAGCCAGTTTTCGCTTTACACAACAGGCCATACCTCAAGGCTCCATCACACTACACCACAGGGGAGGGGAATGTGTTTTAAATGCCTCGGAAAGCCAACTCATGGCCCAACTTGCCAGTCGGCCACACAGAGTGGAAACGGTTTCCAGAATCAAGCACTCACCTGCCGCTTCAGACCCCGAAGATGCAGGATCAAGCCCCTAATCAGCCATGGAATGCATTGTCCAATCTTGCGCCGGCTACACTTTGTCAGGCTGATCTACGGTACAGGAGCGTTGTGAAGAAAAAAATGGAAACAAGAACCATTTCTGGATGGAATGAAGTCTACAAATGTCCCTAATAGATCAATGATTTTTTTAAAAAAATCAAACTGATTCACATCACCGTTTCCAAAAAGATTTGTAAATTGATTTTTTTAAATTTAAATTGTCAAGGAATTTCTATTTTTCAAATTTTAAATCATGAGTTACCTCGCAATTTAAATAAATTTGATTTAAATCAAATCCACCCTGATATACTGCATTAACAGCCTAGTGTACAACTAATTTGGATTCAACAAAGCATTACAAATATTTCAGTTTCTCCATATATGTAGTTCTGTTTGCACAAATTGTTTTCTATGGCTTTGAATCCTCAGGATATTGTACATTTGTGCTCCTGGGACAGGACTGGCATGTATGCGTGCTAACACAATGAGAGTCAACCCACCTGCTATTTATCCCTGATCCTTCTCCAGCATTTGTGCTCTGCAATTATCTGCCATTTGACTCCCTACTGTTCTAAAAGGCCCTCCCCATCATGATCTAAATCCTGTCCTCCTTCAAAAATCAAACCAAATATTTCCCCAGGATCTTTATTTCTGCTCTAGCTATGGGGAAAATGCACAGAAGGCCCTTGACATGAGCTGGACCACCCCAATTCCAGCTGAACCGGAAGATCGCTTCGCTCTGCCATATAATTTGCCTGGCTTCAAAAGTACCACAACTTGGCGCTCATTTGGATCACTTCCTCTAGCCATCATTTAGCCCACAGGCAATCACAAGCAAAGTTGTGTAAACACCAGCAGTCCAGTGTAGTTGTGGGCCAAAGTCAGCCTTGGCAGCTCAAACAATATTTCCCTTTTCATTATGAAAGGACTGGAGTCAGACATTGTTCCGTTCACACTGCAGGACAGTTAAGAACTGAACACACTCAGCCCTGGTTTATAGATGTGTTTTCCTTTTCCCATATAAACATGGGAGTAATAATATCCATCTGGATTGGCAAAAACTCCCACGAGCCTCTGCCGTAAACCAGCTCACCAATGCTTCTGCTGAAACTGGTACCTCTCTGAGGATGGTTCCCGAACCTTTGTCCAGGTTAATGAATCACTGAACCAAATGCGGAAAATAGGTGCCACTCTAGAAGTCATGTGGCTACAATTCCCATCATCCTTCAGCACTGGCCATACTGGATAGGGGTGGCGGCTCATGAACTGGGCAGGGCTGATGATGGAGGAATGCCTGAGGGGGCACAGGTTCTTCCACCTGATGTAAACACTACTGTCCTCTGTAGCTCACTTAGGTTTGATTCTGTTCCAATATTTATAGGTATTGGCTATGTAAAAGTTCCTCAGTAGACCAGGGGTAGTATAATCAAGGGCACTTAGAGAAATTGACCGTACGCTAAAGGAGAGCACAGAAAAGCCACCTTTCTGATTACAGTGGTGCCTCGCTTGACGACTTTAATTTGTTCCAGCGAAATCGCTGTAGAGCGAAAACGTCGTCAAACGAAACAAAAAACCGCATTGAAACGCATTAAAAATCGGTTAATGTGTTCCAATGGGCGAAATACCTAATCGTCCAGCGAAGATCCTCCATACGGCGGCCATTTTCGGGTGCCTGTTAAGTGAAAAATGGCTCCTAAAAACAGCGGGGAGCCATTTTGAGCAGCCGGCGGCCATTTTGAAAACTCGACAATCAGCTGTTTTTATCATCTTAATGCGAAGAATTGGTTCCTGAAGCAGGGAACCGATCATTGCAAAGCAAAAAAAAAAACTCAATTAAAACATCGTTTTGCAATCGCAAAAACATCGTCATGAAGCGGATTCGTTGTTATACGGAGTAATCATTAAGCAGGGCATGACTGTATAAACCTCCAATCCACCAGCATGCAGATTCTAAAAGGTTTAGTCCAAATTAAAAGGAGAAACTTTCTCACCCTGCTCTGAACGCAAGAATCCCAATTAGTTGCCTGAGGGTTTCGGCTGCTTCACTCAACTAGTTAAAGAAGAGTCTCTCTCCTTGCAGTCAACTTTGCTTCCCCAGAGAGACCTCCCAACAGGCTGATGACAAGGAATCTGTTATGCCCTTGCAATCAAGACCATGTGAAGTGAACACAAAAAGTTGTCTTTAACGGAGTCCAGCCCTTGGTCAATCTAACCTAGCATTGGGATGGCAGCCACTCTCTAGGACATAATGATGATACTTTCACAGCCCTAGCTAGAAAAAGCCAGGAATTATGAGTGCGTTCTTTCATGTTTCTGGAAATTCTGCAATTTCCAGAATTCTCCAAGAATCCCCTAGGGAAAGTTCAGGGAATTGCTGGCCACAAACCACAAAGACTACAACTCCTAACATCCTCCTGAGCTCTTGGCTGGGGTCACATGATGGTCAGGCGGTTGACCAAGCAGATACAAAACGATGCTGGGAGTCATAGTCTTGCTACCCACCAGGTCATAAAAAAGACACCTCCCAAAAAACTATGATTCTCATGAGGCATTGTGGCAGGAAGGAGGAGTGAGAGGAAATGAAATCAGTGCCAGAGGTTAAATAACCTGAATAATGTATTCTAATACAGAAGTCTGCAGATTTGCGCTTGTGGACCATAATTCCCTGAATTCTGCCTGGTGAATTCTGAGATCTGCCATCCAAAAACAAGAAAAAAAATACAGGACTTAAACCTGGGACCTTCCACAAAATCAGTGCTCTAGGTAAAGCTTGCACTGCAACCTTCGCATTGATTTTTCCAAGTACTGCTAGATATAAAGTGCTGAAGCACAGAGGCTGTTAGTGAACCACGAAGTCTCTTAATTGCAGACAAGTGTAATGAGCTGGACACCAAGTCCAGCTTCGTGGGTCAGATTGCTACACACCATCGGGGATGCCCTGGGCTCGCTTAACGACAGATGGGCTTAAAGCACGAAATGTGTGCAGCCTGACCTCATATGTGTACCGGGGGTGGGGGAGAGACATACCCTATAAAAAAGCCATTGGGCTCCACAGAAGCCCAGCCAAGGGCACAGGCTGGCAGCTCAGCAGAGAACAGATTCAGTGACAGCTTGACTGTCGTCTGGCTGGCAACCAAGGGGCCTTCCTCCAAAGCCAAACAGCCAAGATGGAATGAGGAAGGAAGACAGGCTACCTGCAGCCATGGCAGCTGAAGCCTGGAAAAGTTCCTTTTTAAAAAAAAAATTCAAGTCCCAGCACACCCCAGCTAGTAGGGCCGTACTGGCTGGGAAGAGTGCCAGAGTTGGAGTAACTAGCCATTATGGCACAACTGGCCCCTTGGCCATTGAGCACTAGTAAGTGACAACACAAAGCAAATGTGTATGTGTGTTCTTGTAAACATCTGGTTGCCCACTAGTGGGAACAAAAACCTGGGCATAGATCCGAGTTGAGAAACACTAGCTCGGCGTCTCTGCCTTGGACAGCCTCTCCACGGGCCTCTCCCTCCTCCCCGGAGACCACAAGCAAAGGGACAAAAACTGTCCCATTGATCCAAAGGGATGTGGCTTTTCCTAAAGCCTATTTCCTGTGCTGATGGAGAGCAAGAAACAACAACAACAAAAAAGGTTGCCCACCACCGGCTTCAGTCCTACCGCCACCCTGAAGGAGATCCCCCCTTGCTTCTCAATTAAAAGCAACTCTTGATGTAACAGATTCACAACCTCCTGGCTAACTACTGGAAGCCAGTTCCGGTGGACAACCAATTTCAAACAAGTCACCTTCCACCCATCTTTTCCCCTTAACCTTCTTGGCAAACTTTTCTTCAGCCACACACAACCTCTTAAAATGTGGAGGATTTCACTGGAAAAAGAGGCATTGTTTAGCTTAGGTTTGGCAAAAGGGGGTGAAGCCGGTGAGCGTGTGAACTTAGAAACACCTGAAACTTGTAACCCCCCCCCCCCAAGTTCTGCACAACAGTCTCTTTCTTTAGAAAAACATATGATACTCAACCCTCCCTACAAGCTGTTCGTTTCTTTATTGCATTTATATCCTACCTTTCTTCCATCTTGAAGCCCAAGTTCCGGATTTATTAGTTTGTTCATTTATAGGCTGCCTTTCTTCAAATAAGGGGACCCATGGCAGTCCACAATATTTTAAAAAAAACAGAATTTAAAACATAATATTTAAAAAACAATTGAACTATAGGCTAATTAAAATACAACTGGATGATTCGAAGCAAGTAAACATTAAAAACTACCTTAAACTTAAAAAAAAAAGCATTCTGGAACTCAATCAAGATTGTTAAAAGCCTGCCTGGGTTCCCATATGTCCCACTCCCATGCAAACACTAATCAATCCAAGTGCTGCTGAGTTTTAGATTACGGCCTCAATGGCCTTCTACCCCATATGCTGGGATCTACGGTGGATAGAGGGACCAGTGCTAATTCTTCTATCTTCCAAGGTCCCAGGAAACAGCTTGAGACCCTCTGTTAAGCCTTTATTTTTCCTACATGACTTCCAAAAATCTAGGTTTTTACGCAACTGGGATACTATTAGAGACGCGGAGCAGATCCCAGCATGGCTGACACGGTGCAATTTGACCAGA